>NW_020170562.1:74878-92869 GCF_000524195.1 Echinococcus granulosus | reverse complement strand
ACGACCACTTTTGATTACCTGATGTAGGCATAGAAGTAGAAATAACCTTTGTTTCGATACTTGCGTCGCCTTAGTCATAAAGGTGGAATAGAGCTCCGCTCAGAATAATGGTACCTATAACAACTCCAGGGATACCTAATTTGCAACAAAGCAATGAAAAATAATAAGACAATTTAGGCTTCAATATTTTTGGTCAGTCTTGCACACTTTTGCAATTAAAATTGCTTATTTTGATTACACATATAAGCAAGTTGATTTTTCATTCATTGCTGTATGCACTTCCTGCCAAATCCATAAACTCGTAGATCTCCGGCACTTTAATGATAAATTCACTTCCATGCCGACGTGGAGGTTTAAGCGCAGCACTGTTGTTAGTCTCTAATAAAATCGAACAGATTGGGACTGACAAGCAGTGTAGACGAATTTCTTATAAAATTGTTGACCAAAATATACTGGCGTGAAAGTAAATGAGCAATTTTACCAGCGTAACACCATGCGTTAAAAAATTACATATTTTCCAACGTCCTTTCAAAACGAGCAGACCTCCTAAATGAAGATTTTTACTGAAATAATGTAGGGGAAAACTGTGACAAAGACGATGTCAAGATTTTGAGATATCTGATTTAGTACTTTATATCAATCTAGGGGTTGATCAATCAGGCGTGTAGAGGAAACCTGGGAGACTAGCGGTAAAAACCACTAAACAAGTATGAGAGCCTAATAGTGGAGATCAAAAAGGAAAAAACCCTCTAGTCAACTTTTAACTTCAGAGTTTTTCAAGAAAAGAGGTACATCTTAATGCACAAAAATGCTCTCATCTTTTTGCAGAGTACTCTTCTTAATGCAGGTAACTGAAAAATAATAACACACGAAGATTTATAAATAGACCTGGACCATATTAAGAGAATCCTCAAAAGCACTTTTGCCTATCTAGCAACAACTTCTCCGAATTCCAAATATTTGTCTCTGAGGCAATTTCATTTGGGCCTTTAAGGTCGGTTATTCCTCTCGCGAGCTGGATGATCACACCATCTACCAAACTTTGGAATGGGAATCCCTACTTTCAAAGCTGCCAGTGACATTTATTTGACAGCCTTCAAAAAATTTACACTTTTCAAGCATTTTACTGTGCCTTGACACCCTACCATCAACGGATTGCATTCGACATGGTCCGTGGATATTGACAGGATTTATACTTTTGTTCAAATGAGCCTTCATCATTCCACACTGTTCCATGCGCGATATAACACTGTTACCTGTCATCTTCATTAAACAGAGCCTAGATTGATCCCACTATATGTTTCGACCATTAAAAGTGGGGAATGGACATCCTTACCACCTACTATAACATGTGCGATCGCCACGGGTCATCTGCAAAATTAAAAGTCTGGTTTGACCTGAACGCTCTTCCTAAAACCTAAACAAGTGTCAGTCTGTTGCAATTTATCTACTTAACTTCAATGAAAATTCCCCCAAATCTATTAAGTTCTACACTACGGCCGAAAAAGTAATTTTGCTACTGTCGTATGGGAACACCTTTAAAGATGCAAGAGTGAAGAGTATGACCATTGAAAAGGTATTGAGTGACCACGTTGAATAGATCCATATCAGCAGAAGTTGAAGCAATAAAAGGTAATCACAATGAATTGATAGTCAATTTGTTATGCTCCAAATCATTCTCTTACTGAATGAATTATTTAATGTATGTGTAGTGGAAGGCGATACACTGGTTTTTTAGGGTATGGATCATCTAGTCTATGAATGAATAGGCTTCACAGGTGAGCAACATTATTTCTCATGATCAACTTTTCTTGTTTGCGCAAAACTTTATTGTCTCATTTGTTAGTGATAAGCTTGTGATAAAATTCACTGCACCTTCATAAGAAGATATGCCAGTCTTTCAAAATGAATGACTGGAAAATACCACTTTTCAGCTGAATTCTTAATGCACAGTGAACCTTTGTAGCACGTGATTGTGGCAGCATAATCATGCGAACCCTCAGGATGTAAACATAAAGAGAAAAATCCAGTGTTTATCTTCAACAGTTGAGGGGGAAGTCTTAAATTAGAGACAGGGAGTGCGTATCCAATTCCAGGTGTTCACGAGTCGTAATTCTCTTCATGGGCCGCCATGGAGATGTGTATATATATTCAGCCTCGGTTTTGAAGGCTTCCGGTTATCCGATATTTTGGAAAACGTTTTAACCTTGTTTTTAACTGTCTAACTGTTAATCCCTAGATGGTTTTGAATGCATCCAAATCAAATAGGTTTGGTGCTTTGAAGTAAATATTTGTAATTTATAGCTTTCCAGTAAGTGCTTAATTGAGCAAAAGGATAATAAGGGTGAGTTTTAAGGAGAGATTACTTCGACTAAATTTAGCTACATAAGCACTGTGAAGATCTGAAACCACTTTATAATTAATTTTCTTAGAAATAATTGAACAAGGAATGTTTACCTATTAGCCAGAATAACAATCTTCTAATGTAAAAAGCATGTGGATTACTTCTCTGTCATGAGATTCAGTGGTATGCTTTAACCACTCTAAGATCATTAAACGGAGAGGCTACTACTATGAGGGTGGGTCACTATGGCTATTAAAGCATGAGGGTAGAGTCTCATTGGAATTACCACAAAACAAAGCCTTTGAGTGTCCTTAGAGAGAGGTAGCAGGCTTCCGTTAGAGGTAGAAACCACTCTCCACTATTTGACGACGACAACGTTACCAATTTCTTTTCAGTGAGATGATCATTAATAAGGCTCTGTTCAACCCCGTTGAAATGTGTTTACAATTGATTTTGTTTGTCCAAAGTATAGAGTCCTAGATTCTATTTAGGCCCAAGTTTTTTGGATTTCACCGACTTCTTGTCATGAAGTGAATGCTTACTGAAGCTCGTGTAACGTAGTCATATTATGGAGCACCGGCTGCAGGTAATAAATTCTGAACTCACCTTTTAAAGGCTGACCTTACTCTTGAGATGATACTTAGTAATGATGTGACAAATAGGAATTTTTTATTGCCTTCATTAAGAGGCGGTCGGTCCTAATTACCACTGAATCTAGCAACATGGATGCTCTATGAAGTGCGAAATTATGTGAACATAAATAGACTTCAACATGTGATTCTACATATTCATCTATTTTTCATCATTACTCAAGAAGAAAGCCTTAAAAATTGACAAGTATTGGCAAGTCTAGATCAAATATCGGTTCCTGCTAAACAGATATTGAATGTTAAACAAGATGAAATATTAACGAAACCGTGGTTGCCAATTACCACAAATTTATAACCCATTTTGAAAACCCTAGACTGTCAAATAATCTGTAAAACCAATTCTTTTAGTTATCACGTTACAATATCTGCATTTGAGCTCTAATGGTTATCTTAACAAAGAGAAAAGTAAGCCGCCCTCGCCTCCATATAGACTTACTTAAAAGTTAACTTACTAACTTAGTAAATAAGTAGCATTCATACTTCATGCTTTTTTCTTTTGGCCTTGGAATTTAGGCGTAGGTTTATACTGTATTATGGTTCAAGGTATAGTAATAAGTTCAGGTAACAAAAACTAGACTTTAATCAGTCTGAATGAAAATGAAGATATCCTGATAGTGACATGTAGTTACTAAATCGTTTGTGGCTTAATTTACTTATAACAAACAATGGATGAAGGAGCAAGCATGATAAGAGCTTGTATTTTAAGACAAACGCAAGGAATATGAGGAGGAAAAGGTACCACTAAATCAATTTTATGTTAAATCGACTTGTAGTAAAACTTGATTGAAGCAGCTTTTAAGGGGAGGAGGACTCACTTTTCAAGTTAACACAAATAGCGTGTCAATAGAAAATTATTTTTAATAGGTTTTTTACCTACTTTATCGATGGGGAAAACCTAGTGCGGTACTAACAAAAATACGCCTTAAAAGGTCGATTTATGCGCAAATCTCACAGTAGGCCCACATGGCCCACGCGACTGTTGAAATAACCACATTGGGTGGGAGGGAAACACCTCCACCCATCCCCCCTTCCCCGCTGCACAAACATGTGGTGACGCGGTGCTAAGGGGAATGCCAATTAGTGATTGTTAATGTGGTGAACGTTTCGCGTGTCTTCCGCGACGGAACAGGTGTTGCCTAAAGCCAAATGACAACTTAATTAGTATTTTGCTAAATGACTGTCAATCAGATCCAGAACTAAAAGATTCTATATCGACTAAAGGCATCAAATAACACTACCGTTTTTTTTTGCACCCCATTAAAATATTTTACTTAAGTAAAGTATCACGCCCACCTTTCAGTATTTATGCTTGCGGGTAATTCTTGATTGCATTATTAACCGTAGACAGAGACATTTCCCATTTAGCCGTCTAAAAAATGGCCCAAATTGCAATAATATAGGAACGTGACTCCTGTGGGTGATTTGATCTTGGGGGCTCTCAATGCAAGATCCTCGAAACGGCATTATGTTTTGGTAGTTATCAGTAGTCCCAAGTGTTGCGCGATTGCCTGTAATGGGGTAGGGCCAGATTTGAATAAGAACTAAGACAATCGCCTATAGGAGAGAACCTGATAATTGGAGCAGTCTATTAAATATGTTTGCTTTTACAAGAATCGTGGGATATTGAAAACGTCCTCCCTATAGAAAAATGTCCAATTTTAAGCAAAAGTGGACAAAAGAATATCTACAGGAAGGTTCAGATATCACAACATTTGCGACTATCTAAAGCTGGTAGGAAACCATTGTAAGGTGGTCCATCTCACTCAAAAGTGCTAAACACACGCTGTCGAGAACAAACAGAAAAGTGAAGTGTTTGTTTATTATAAATTGGTGATATTAAGGCAGTGCTGCTCGTTCTCTTATTTGCTTTCTTCATTTGATCGGTAGCCCATAGCGCACACACGCAAGCCATGCGTAAGTCCCATGCTAATTAGCCGCTAGAGGGGGGGGGGAGAACACGCCCTTAAACAGGTTGGAAAGCTTTGAAGGGGGTAAAGTGGGGAGAAACTACCTAAGATATAACCCACAGGCACTACTGATATTCTGTGTCCTCGTATTCACTAATAATTGACCCTTGGGTTTTGATTAAAATGGAGAGACCTATGCTTTGGCAATGGCTACGCAAATTAACCTAACCTTTCCCCTGTATCTTACCTTAAAACTCACTAAAATAAATTAATCTAGCAAATTTTGCCATTTCGACCATGCGTTTAAAAATTTAAATTCCATTTTTTCAGAAATGAGATGTTAAATTACACAACAAATTTAGTGGGTGCAAAATAAGTAGTGTAGTTAGATAAATACGTGAATCCTGTGATGTAAAACTAAATAACTGCAGAAGGCTAATTAAACTAGGCATGTTTCTTCCGATATAATCATCATGACAACTTGTCATTTACTTCTTTTCAAAGAGGCGCTAGTTTTCAAAATCCACTACTTATGCAATGATGGCCCAAGAGACCAAGAAAATAAGCCTTAGCCACCTCCTCCGCTGTAAAACATGTACGTGTACTAGTCTAATGAGGAGAATTGGTGATCATTAATATGGGTTACGCCGAAACGTGATTCGAAGGAGCAACTCATAAATAGATCATTTACTGAATTTATTAGTTTAGGCAGTACAGTGGCTACAGGCCACCAAGGTATTTAATAGCATGCTGGTAGCACTCCTCGTAGAATACTCATAAAACTATTGTGCTTTTGTGACCCTAGACAATGGTTCCAGCATTCTACTGGAGTCAAATAGGTAAAATTTGTTCAAATTACCAACCAACGCGTGGTATCTATGAAACATAGACCTGGCATGTAGAATTACGCACTCGTGTTCCGCGTAGCGCTTCACAATAACCTCTCGGTACTTCTGGAAACGTGTAAATTGTGTGCCATTGATTGTGTGCGTTATACCATCACAGATACGTGCCAGTCAACTGATGTGCTGCTCTGTACTTTGTTCTCTGCTGCTTTCCTCCTCCTCCTCCTCCTCCTCCTCCTCCTCCTCCTCCTTCCCACTCACATGTCATGTCGTATCGTGTCACGAAGAATTGAGTAAATCAGACGAATTGGAATCCAATGGGACGTGATCTGCTTTGCCAGTAAATACTTCATTGGTAAGTCAAAGATGCTTCTCATCAAAGTTGTTGTGTAGCATTTAGAGAAGATGCGGCAGCAGCTTGTGCCACCACCACGATACGATTCCGTACAATTAGTTTGAATCTGTTGCTGAGTCAATCGAATGAGCGGCATGTGTGGAAAGACCTCCTAGTCCTCATTGTAGTGAGGATTTGCTCAACACTGCTGCCTGTAAGCACTTTGTGGCGATGGTTGGCGTGGGTGATGACGGGCGCGCAGCTACACCTACAGCAATTGGAATCACCAATTTTGACTTCACTCCTCCACTCCTTCAATGACCTTGTAAGATGTGTGGCGCACAATTTGGATTGATTGCTGAGTGATGGAATGTGTGACTGCCTCACTGACTGACGTGTGATGAGAAGTGGCCTTCCTGAGTGTGATCGCAGCATTTGTTAAGCGGGTGAGCATATTGTCTGTCGTGTGCAACTGGTGCATTCAGTACTCATAGGCCATTTCGTAGGCGCAAACACAGCACTGCCACTTCCAGGGTAATCTGTCCGCATTTAGCATGTGTGTTTGCTTGTACGTGTACCCGTGGTGGGTTAGAAGTGGAATGGTGAATGGGAAGTGGCTCATTTGCTAAAGCCGGACCAACAATCGCTACCGAAGCTTATCTTCTCAATACATAACTGGAAGGCTCGCAATAAGTTCCTATTTAGGAAACAACCACCTAAAAATGGGTATTGGCATTTTGGAGCCACATCTTATGATACTTTGGTGTTTACATTTCTCTATGGGATAATAACCTCTCCCTTGCATTTTCACCCGACGACAAAGTGATCCAGAAATGGAGGTGGGAAGGGTTAGGTGCTTTTTTGGCTTCTATATCTAATGGGTCTGGTAAAGGTGGAATTTACAGTAAAATTCCTTCTTTTTGAGACCCATATTTTATGAACCGGAATATCTGACACTTTTTGCCTTAAGTTTTTACTATAAATATTAAAAGAAATGATTAGTTTACTCCACATTCCTTCGTAAATGATATGTTAACCTTTAAGGGAAATTCCTCATTCAAGATGGAATTACTAATAGCGTCTACTGTGAGTGATTTCCCCCAGGTTTTTCATGTTAATAAATAAGTCAATCCTTGTTTTATTAAAAAAGTTTTGCTCAAATTGGATTTTCTTCGAGACACAAGGAAAAAACCAGGGTACAGAAATCATCCTCCATCCAACTAAATGTATTATTTGCTAACGAAATAAGGTTAAATTTGCATTCGCTACTCACTTCGGCCTATGAGTCAGCAAACTTAGTCATTTACTCTCGTTGGGAAAGATTAACGACATATTGCGGTAAATGCGCAGCTAACCTTTGTGCTTTGCATTTTTGACCTAATGTGGCATAGCAACGAGTCTCCAGTACCCAATGACGTTGCTACTCAGCCAATGGGAGTTTTGAGCATTGAATTATGCGGTGAGGTTTTAATCACCAAATAACTTACCGGATCTGCTTAACCAGTAAAACGGTTGAAAAGTGAATCTGTTACAACAGCAGTCATGTCTTAAGTCATTTTTGTTAGGAAAAAATTCCATTCAGTGGGGTAATTTGTTTTACTTGGTCATCTAAATCTCGGCATCTAAATCTCTAGGCTCTGCATAGGAGGGGGCAATAAACGAATCTGATCTAAATTAGCAAGAAGCTCGAAATTTCCATTTGGTACCAAACACAAGTATCACAGAGAAAACTTTTATCGGCGGATGACTGGGCATGGGGTTGTTCTTCACATAAGATAAAATAACCTTAAACTTGGGAAACTTCCCGCTTTAAACCCCAAAGGCCAGTGATTAAAAGAGGTTGGAATTGCAATGAGTTTTAATTAATTTTCAGAAAAGAATGACTAAACTATGGGATCTCTCTTTCTGTTCAAAGCGAGATACCTCGCCGACTTAATTTTGTTTTTAAACATCTGTCGCACCGAAGGTAGTTGGTGCTTAGGGCGACCTCACCACGGAGCATGAAATAAGAATAAAAGGGAAGAATTACGGTACTTGCTTAAAAGTTCAATTTCTTATGTCCTAGCGACTGATCTGTTTGTACTTGCATCTTATCCCTTTTCACTAACCGTCACCTTTCCATAGCCAAACCTGCCAGTAGATATTCCCAAGCTAGTTAGGTCGGTCCACATTGTGCTTGCAATTGGGTTAATTAATGTTATTCCATGACCCCAAATTACCGCCATTACTGGGTCTCCCCTTCAAGTAAATTTGCGTTGGTCTTAGAGGAGTGATCCAGATATTTTATTAATGGTGAGTACTGTGGTCGAAACATCGGAACGGGGCGAGAAATGCCCACATTCAAAATTCAAGAACAAAGGATTGCATTTTTTGATGATTAGTGTTCTTGTGATGGATTCCACTTAGGCTAAATGCTAAGGACTTATACCTGGTAAAAGGGAATCTGTGAAATAATTAAAAAAAGTTTTAATAGAAAGGTGTTATACTCATGAACTGGTCTCTCATTACTGCCTTCAGTTGTTAGCGATAATTCGATTCCCACTCACGGCAGGTCTTATTAAACTTTCCAGAAAATAGGATATAAGCTAAACGGACAGAATTTTTCATGACTCGAAAATATTCAGAAAAATAATAAAGCAACAGTCTAGTAAGCTTTTTTGTGCTAAAAAATCCCATGAGTCTTCATTTGGTGAAGCATAGATTGATAAAACCCTTCAGTCAATATTTCATTCATTTTTTCGTCTCTCCGTCCGTTCGTCCGTCCGTCCGTCCACTCATCCATCCATCCATTTATTTATTTGTCTCCAAATCTAATCCAACCTAAAACCCTTTCATGTGATATTACGAAATCATCCAACTCAAACACATCGTGATGTCTTTTATTAGGGCTGCTCGAGAGTTTGGTTGAAAGTGATGGTTCCCTCCTGGAGAGGTAATAAGCGATCGCCCACAATATTCTAGAAAAAATAAACTAGAGAGCTTAAACTCATAAGATGTTAAAATCTACTAAACCCATTCAAGGCAGTTTGTAGTTGAGACAGACGAATGTTTTAACAGCTGGTGAAATTCGTAGGACGGTAGAATTACTAACACCTAGGGTACACATAGAAAAAGGTGAAGTCCACATTTCTAAAAGCTAAATGTAGTAAAAATTGTATGCTTTTCCTAATAGCAAAGGTTACGTTAAAATGTTTGTGGCCATGGTACAGCCGTGAAGGTGTGTTCTACTGTTACACAGGGGAAGAGGTAGATCCACCTGCATCCAGCTCATGCAAATCCATACTTGTGGGAATTGTCTCAGCCTTGACCCACCCCCTTTATCTCCTCTACTTCAGAGGTGGGTAGAAGGGGAGCAGAAGGGGCACACTTAGGTCTCCAACAGCTAGCGCGAAGAGGTATTGTGTTACCGCGGCATCGGTATGCTTGCGAAACTACGAGTCCTTATTATGTGTAGGTTTAGTGGGGTTGTGGCTTTATTCAAGGTCATCTGGCAATATGAGAATGTAGTTTTAAAATAAGAACAGATGATTTGATGCAGAATCTGGACCACAGCTGTCAAATGACCACTTTGAGATAATGACCAAGAAAAAGTCCACTTTTTAAGAAGGAATATGCTTATTGGCTGATTAAACAGATGCGCGGGGTAGTTTAAGTTTTTAAGCCGCGGAAAATAGGGCCATTGCAATGAAAATGTTCGACTGTCTACTCCCAGATTGCTCCTGACGTATGAGAAGAAATATAAATAGCAAAGCATTAAATTATTACAATGTATTTCAAAATACACTAATTATGGAAGGTTATTTCAATCCACAAATAGATGAATAATGTTTATGCTTTCTCCGGAAGAGACGTGCTAAACACTTTTGATTGTTTATAAGCGCGCATTATGGGCATTACGCACCATGCATGAGGAATGCATCACGCAATCATCGGTACTCTTCATTGTTAAGGCGCCTATTTATCCCGTGGAAGAGGAACCTGTTGGGACTAAAGCTGGCCTGAATATAAACCGGGTTAAACTCAGTTGCAGAATCGCAGAAGCTTCCTGCCATATTTGTCGCGCTGTGGTAGTAGATCGTACCACAACAGTTTGTTTGATTCAGTTGCTGAATTAATAAAAAATGCACCATGTCTTGCAGTAGTGCTTGACGTGGATTATGTGATAAGTGTGCGATCACACCTAAACCGAAGTTCACATGTTTTGTTTTGGTGAAATTCACAGCATGGAAAGAAGGTATGCGCTCATGATAATTACCTTAACAAACAAAATATTTTCGGTGACTATAGGAAGTTGTCTAATTTTTTCCAAAATCGTTTGATGGCCTTATAGCAATTTGAGTTATTCAGTGTTGGAAAAAAGCCCTTAATTACTTAAATATAAAATCTAGCCTTGAAAATACCTCTTTGTTTTATTAAGAGATTAGACATGAAGTTAGCTTCAGCAGTTCTAGCATGGGCAATCTAAACATTGAATTCCTACAGATAAATATTAAAATTTGAACGATGCTACTTACTGCTGGTAAGTAGCACGATCGCCCTCACCAGGTGATATGATGGATGGATGAGTGATGGTTGCGTTTGCAATGGTGATGAATCGAGGACACATAATGGCACCACTTAGACTGGCTTCCGGACAACGCAGATTGAGAGTAAGTGCCTGGGAATCCAAACACCCATTTTATATATCAATATACAATTTATGAGGATCGAATTTGTATTTGCTTTGCTTTGGACCTGAACGAGAAAATTTGAAACCTTATTTCCTTGGAAAATTAGGGATTCTGTCGATTTAAACTTTCCATATTTTCTTAAAGCAATATTTCTTCTAATATCTATTTTTAGGAAGGAGTTTGTGATTTTCAGCGCCAGGGTCTAAGAGATATTCTCGGAATATAAACAGTGAACTTATGACACAACTCCTTTATTTGTATTCATATGTTCAATTTATGCTGTAACAGTGCAAATAGTTATTGCAAAGTGACAAAAAATAGGTGAAAGTAGTGAAGTAGCAATGGTTTAGGAACACACATAAAGCCACATTGGAACAAGGAACGAATATCACAGATTGGAAAAACTTTTGATTTCGATGCCATAAATGTCTCTTACTATCCCCTTTCCATGGAGCAACTAATTGGCAATGCAATGCAAAGTACCGAACTACGTTATGCAACGAGTGAATTCCATTAAAAGTTCACAACTTGTGGGAACACCTGCTTACGTGCGGAGCAGTTGAGTGCCAAGGAATTCAAGTATACAATAAGATCGAACAATTTTACTTTGATTCAATTGCATAACCTTATAAATGCACTTGGTGAAATCATCGGTAATTCACTTAGTTACGGTTAGCTGGGCAGAAAACAAACTGGCTGGCCTCCTCAGTATCAAAAAACTACCAAGTTTTTGATATCTGAATAGTATATGTTCTTAAAACACAGTATCATAATCAAAGAAGATGAACCGATATTTTCCACGAAGGTATGAGTGGTACCAATAGATCTAGAAATTCTTTATCTTGGTATTAGAGTCCACGCTAGAAAAACCATAGCAAAATAATCGGTCCTGTGCTTTTTACTGATAAAAAGTCGTTTTGCATTAGTCTACATTTGACCTGCACATGAGTTCTACTCAAGATCGGCCCCTTTGTATTTCAAGGAGGCAGAGTTAGGCTCGACCTTCAAGTAAACCCAGTTATCGATTTTTCTAGGGTCAAATCAGAAAATCGTGGAATGCCACTTAAGGTCTTCATGGAGGAGAAATCAAAGTCGTTGCTGAAGGTGATTTTATTTTTGTTATGAAGACTGTAAGAAGTGCCTGGAATGCATAAACAGTAATTGGCCCAATTGGACGTCCACTCGATGGCACGTGCACGCACTCACGCACACATGGATGTGTATGTGTGACCTGCACCGACCCCACTATCGGACACGGAGGGAAGGGAGAGGGTGTGGAGGTGGTGCGCTAGGTCAGTGTGACCTGGATCTCGACCTCTCAGTGATTAGTCAGCTTACGTGCACACCAGCGCACCAGCATGTTAGTCAAGGTACCCCCAGTGTCTTTTCCGGTTGAAGGTAAAGAGAATCCGACTTAATAATAAAATAAAATGAATCCTCAAAGTTGTCTACTTATTTTACGTATTTTGTAGAGATTTTTCAAGTTAACTCAAGCATTATTGGTAATCTCCGTCAGAGCTATGGTGGTGGTTCATTTGCTTTCCTTGAGGCATTCTGCAACCACGTAAGTAATGCTGTATCCCAAAAAGCAGCTTTCACTGCATGAATTGCTATTATCATATTGTTTCTGCAGGATTAGTAACATGTGTTTCATGCGGTTGGTGCATTTCATCGTTGTATTAGTTATAGATAATAAATAGAAAAAAATGAGGAAGTATGGAACAAAAACGATATATCCAGTGAAGAATATACATTAAGCGCTATGAGTTCCACCATTCACTTCATACTTAAGGCATGAAAAAGATAGAACACGTATGTCAAGTGACACTCTTAGATTGTCTTCACTTATCTTGGCAGAAGTATTCACCGTGACTTAGGAATTAAAATACGATCAGATGTATCTTTCGATTAATCTAAGGGTGGCATACAGAAACATGGGAGTTTTTGAAGAAGCAAAAGCTCTAAGGATTTTAACCTGTCATAAGGAACACTTTTACACTAGATTTTGGCAAAAGCAAGCCTGAATCTATAAGCTTTTTGATAATAAGTTTTTATTAAGCGCATTGAAACACTTTATTGACCCCTTCTCGACGAGACGAAAGCTTACTACGGATTTTACTATAATATAGCATACTCCTACAATTTCTACCCATTCTATTCCACCTTCATTTTTACACTGTCAACTCCATTTTGCGTACGATCATGTGATTTTCTAATGCTGATGGCAAGAGAAGGTGTTAATTACCATATGAGGAAATATCAGCAGCGGTATGAGGAACTAGGCATTTTGTTATTTGGGGCTTTATATTGTCTGCTTGAATAATTATGGCTTCTACCCATAAGGGATACTTCCTGCATTTTTTATACTGTGTATTGAGAAGTTTGGCTTCGGCAAATGAGCAATTTCCCTTTAACCACCCCATCATCAGCCCACCACAAACATAAACGCAAAAACCAAAGCAAAGGAAAACGCACTCTGAAATCGGGCATAGTCTTCTAAAAATGGTAGTGAAGCATGTCCCATTGAAGTGTGCAATGAGTACTGGGCAGGTCATTTGGACACGGCTAGGGATATGCTTACCCGCTTCATTGCAGTGAGGGCATTTGATTTTGTTTCAATTGAATTTTGTTTACACCCATTGGACCATCATCATTCGCCCTCTTAGCTGCCGAAAACCACTCCACAAATATCGCTATCACCGCACGATCGGTTAGTCATCAAGCTGCAATATCCCCAATTTCGTGCAATTAATGTAAAATTAGAACCACAAAAGCAGGACGAGTCGGACAAAATACTGTTTCTTACTTAATTTCTTATGCTGCCCTCATTTGTATTCTGTTCTTGTTGTGCGTTTAACCCAATGTTACGAAATCGCTGATGCTGAGTTAGCTTTGGAAGTAGCAGCAATGAAACTGCACCCTTCAAGAGGATCAAACTTAGCTTCACCATTGCCTGTTCTTTTTTTCATAATTTTGATCAATCACTCACTGTTAATAAGCATACGAATCTATAAATAATTTTTCACTCACCTATGAAATCCAGCGGCTCAGGATAACAGCTTAGTCAAAATAGCTTAAACGGCCAAAGAGAACAGAACACTTAGGTAGCAAAGCTATTTAGCGCTTTACCTCAACTTCCAGAGTACAGACTTGCCCAGGATTATTGAAACAAATAGCAAGTGGTGGGCGAATTACTAACGCTTGTAGGACTGGGCATCAACAGCGGCAGCCGTTTTGTCCATCCACTTTAAGCGCCTGACGAGTTTAAAATACGGCCTCCAGCAGCAGTTCAATTAGAAATAGCGTTTATTTGATTTTTAATTGCTCTAATGATGTAGCAGTAACATGGAACGGAACAAAGAACTTACAATTTGGATATCAATTAATTCCGAAAGAACAGCATTAGCTAAAATATGACTGTGATAAGAAATAAAGTTAACAGGCGAAGTAAAAAGGAGAAAGAGAAGAACAAAATGGCACAAGAGAAGCGCCAGTTACTGTTAGTGATTTACCAATGGGGTACATAGTCATCAGCTTAAAAACCTTATAGTAGGACGTCAAAAAAGTTCTGTGAGTTATAATTGTCTCGTTCGATTCTCGACCACACAAGCCTCTTCAACATGTTGCGACTCGGCCGTGGGTCCTCATTATGCAATCAAATTTGCAGTTGAGTCGCACTTTTACAGACCCAGTGATAGCATTGGAAAAGTGGAGATATTTGCCAATTGTACACAGGAGTGGCGATCTAAGCTACCCTGATCAAGGTCTGGCCACTGTCTAGCCAATCACGTACCTGTCCATAGGCTCCATGTCACGGGGTTGACGTAGAAAAAACTTCAAGCAGACTGCGCCTTCGCTAAGAATTTTTCACTTCTTTTTAGTTGGGCTATGTAAAGATACAACGACTGGTCTTTTTATCGCAGACATTTACGCTGCTGATTTGAAGCTCTTCTCCTGTCATCTATAGTTGCAAACTTTTAGCCCTTCTGATTTCCATTTGTTTCGCTTTCAAAATTAACAAATCAAAACAAAATCTAGTGATTATGTTTGTTTACTGTGATTTAAAATTCCAAAAAACTAAAAGTAATTTGTTCTAATGGCAGGATTGATTGACACAAATACAGTTGCTAAAGGACTGATCGATGTGTGTGATGCGCCATGCTGTCGTCATACGCGTAGGAACATTCTCAAAAGCGAAGGTGTTTCAACCACTATCTTTCCAACGCAGATTTGCGGTGAGAACAGAAGTATCAGCATGACTTGGTAACTAGTCATCATGAATGCACAACAACTGAGCTATTTAAATCAGCCCTTCACTATCGACGTGCAATCACAAGACACACACTTTGCCGCCACCAGGCATAATTTAAAATCTAGATTGTTGGCAGCGCAGCAAATCCATTGCTAGGGGGCAAAAATCCTGATTTCGCCGATTAGGTGCCAGTCAGAAACGTCACGAGCGAAGGCATTTGAAGTATTTGACTCAGTATATGGCGACATTGAATAGAGGAACCATAAAAGCAACAATTAATTTTGGCGGCTAACGAATGCAGCGTTTCTATGAGGAATGTGATATTGATATTGCTCAGTGGCGATTTATAGACACAAAGTCCTTAATGTTGCTTTTAGACGAATGTTTACACAAAAACAGACCGGCACACACTACTAAAAGATCATCCATTCTTCCCCGATGTTTTAGTTGACTTTTCACCTGTGCCTTTGCTTCCAGACCCATGGATAGGGAAGACTTGCTCTGTAAAGGCATCTTCTATAGTTTAATATGGAGAATCACACGTTATCCATATTTTATAGAGAGATTCGCGATTATCTCCTCAACAAAATTCAGTGAAGTCCGTTCATCCTCAAGGTTGGCGTAAGCTGGCCTCTAGACACCCAGAAGATACACGCTAAGAAGTATGCATTACGCTTCTATACTATATATACCATAAATCCCTATTTAATACACTTCAATCAGCAGGCAGCTCCATGCTAATATAGTAATTACACTAAAATTTGATGATTTGCTAGGCATTTTCGCATTAAAAAGATTAACTTTTCACAGTCGTTAATGGTTCGCGATTGGTCTAAATTCACTGAAAAAGGTGAAATATTGAGAACGAAGACCTAATTAAAATAGATGGCTATGTACTATGGTTAGGTATAAAACGAACTGGACTAAAGTGGAGCAGCACTTGCTAAACTCATCCTTAACTAGGTAAATTCACCAGTCCTCACGGAATGTACTACTGTATCGTTTTCATGTAGCAAGCCTCCTGACTTTTTAATATTGGTACGGTTTATAGCCTCAGGATGCTACGTTGGTGGTAACAGTAAGCCAGCTTAATCCATGCAAAGAACAATCCTCATTTTATTGAATGATTATTAAATCTAAGTCTGCAGACTGAAGGCGTCTGCAGTGAATGCCTGAAGATAAGGAGATTTAATACAAAAGAGTTACAACGCATTCATCTTGCAATCAAACCAATAATTTCAAGTTATAATGATCAGATTTCAGCGAATTTCAACTGATTCTAGGGAGAAGTTGTGTGTCTTTTCATGGTGAGAGTACACGAGTACTTCATTTTCCATGTTCCTCAATGCAGATGGTACAATAAACGCGATTAACTTACAGAATATGCTTGCTAAGGGACGCCATCCATCCTCAGCCCCATGTCGCACATGAATTAGCCTTTGATTCACTGCGCCTGCACCTAATCTACAGGATTAGTTCGAAGATGCAAAGCCGTCACAGCATCTTGGAACCTATCTAATGGTTATTTAAGAGTTCCCAAATAAAATCGCTGCTATAGAAGTGGAAGAATGACTTTAAGAAGCTCTGAAAATGTATCTCCTGGTGCCCGTTGTGCATGCTATCATTTTGACCTTTCGACTTTGGAGCCTCGTGGCCCTTTGTTTTTAGTACACCTTTTTACGTCTTCGGATTAGGCGTCACAGAACATTTCAGTCTCCGGTAATTTTATGAATTTAGATTTGTACACCTCTAATCCTTAAAAGATTTTTGTTTTAAAGCTCTACCATTTTCTAAGATTACTCTTTTCTTAAACGTTGTAGAACATTAAAAAGCAAGCACTCTTGTTGGGTTTCCTCCTCCCTGATGAAGCAATAACAATGCAGACGCACTTTTATGTGCTCATATCTGCACTAAGACCATTCAAAATAGAACCAAAAAACTCACGACACATTGCTCCAGCTAACAGATGCATCTGCGAATACCGTGTCCTCGTTTTGGCAAAATCTTATGTGTTGGCTACACTGGCTGAGATCGCAAAAGGGTCCTTGGTCGCACTAGCAAACGCTAGTTCATAACAATATCTATATCGTCTTTTTGGGTAATCGTCCAATACTAACATCTTTCGAATTTTAAAAAACACCTCAATATATAAAGTCTATTTTGAAAAAAATATTCAGTTTATATAAAAATAATCTTGAACCTAATGGGAAGAAATGTCAAGATGGTAAATAAAGTGGAAACATCAGTATTACCCACTGTGACTGACATCAACTAGCCAAATTAGATGAAATAGAAGTGCTATCTGTTATCAAGTACAGGTATGCTGTCAGATCGTGTTAAATGAGAAAAGAACAGACATTCGTATGAGAGGCGTAACTGCAGAGTAAAAGAAAGGAACTTCGCAATTTTCCAAGTGGTGATTGGTTAAAGCTCAAGTACGATGAAAAGATGTGATCGCACATGTGTGATTGTTAGATGGATTTGTAACTTCTGCGGAACAGTAACTCGTGGTAAGTTGAAAACAAGTTTGTTTAAAGTTTTCTTTTCTGGCACCTATTCATGTCTGTTATTACGATGCATATATAAAGAGTAATTCGAAATGGCAGGATTAAGGTAAAACCACCCAAAGACCAAACTAATACTCAATTTTGGAGCCTGAGATTAAAATATAAGTACCACACTAATCATTAAAACAATAATATGCATGTCAAAGGCTAAATTTTACTTCTTTGATTTGTAGTGAATTGACATTTTGGCTCACTGTTTGGCGAACTACGCCAAACTAAATGCGTAAGTAGCATGCTCCTCCATACTACTTTGGTTAATTAAAACTTCAAAAATATACGAAGAGCTACACGTTAAGGAAGAGATTTTAGTGAGGACAGTTCATTTGTTATGCTAAAAAAAGAAACAACATATCCTCATGCAATGCTTCAAGCAGCGTAGCTGCTAGTGGAAATACGACAAATGACCAAGAAATGATGAGTTT
>NW_020170562.1:69794-74778 GCF_000524195.1 Echinococcus granulosus | reverse complement strand
ACAGAGTTCGGTCCAACTGATTATCACATTTGTACCGTCAAGCTTTGAACAAAATCTGTAGTGGCACTAGTATGCGACCCCAGGAGGAACTCATTAATAAACTACTGATTTAATACACAGCCCATAATATAAACTTAGGTAGTAAAGGTGAAAATATGCATTTGTTCTCCATACCACTTCTCTCATATTTCTTTTAACCAGCAGATTCTATGAATCGATGATGAAATTCTGCTGCCCCAGCAAACGGAAACCGCCATTACCGAAGACCTTGGAACCTACAAATATTCTAAATAAAACCTCTGGCCCAATTACCAGTCAGCCGTGCTCAAGAACTACAAAAATAACCAACCTTAGAGGAAACGAGGTGTATGCGCTCTACGACTACTCACCCGCTTTGTCCACTGAGCTCGCATTTCAACGGGACGATGAGCTTACGGTAATCGACCATTTTGACCAGCCCTGGAGAACTGCAATTAACAGGAGGACCGGTGAACAAGGTCTAATTCCGCATAACTACGTGACAAATGACGCGACAATTGCTGGTGTTTTGTCAGCTTGGTATCCAGTTGGTCGAATTGAAGCAGAGAAAAAACTACTAATTCCTGGAACGGAAACTGGAACTTTTCTTATTCGGCCCTCAAGAGGTGCGCCTTTTTGTTTGATTTTCTGAGTGCAATTTTCCGCTTTGCTGTGTAAGTTGATGAGGGTTTCATAAATGCATCGAAGAGGTTTAGTTGCGTTTTTGCAATGAGATCTCTGTAGGGAGTGAAAGGAGTAGATATGAAGGAGCTAAATGACTTTGCTGTAAAAACAAGTAGGCTTTATTATACTACTGAAAGGTAGTGCAACTCTGCTTGCGTGCAGTAGACATATTTTAACTTAACAAAGGTGACGTAATTAAAAAATCGACACCAGATCCTAACATTACTTTTTTGTAAGCATTTACTTATTTATTGGGTATAGTTGTGCGGTTTTGTTATCAACAATGACGTTATGATAAACGCCTTAGAGATGGAAGTAGACAACAAATGCATACACGTTAATGTGCGTAAGGATTAGCACCCTTTTAAGAATAAAAGCTACCTCATCGTATATTAGTGTCATTGATATAATGACTCCTGAGATTCCTTTAGCCATAGCAGTCCCACTCTTCTGCGGTAACCAGGTTTCAGTGGTTACAAGTGGAATTTTGTCAAGTGGCCCTTGTGTACTTCTCTGATGAAAAAACATTAGCTATTTGAGGTCAGTTTGGAGACACACCTAGTTTTTCGTTTATATCATGCATAAAAAGGGATAATCATGTTGTCTACCAGTTTAATGGTCTTTTTTGACACATTACCCATTAAAGTCCGGATGTTTTACTGTTCTATTCTGACAACAGTGGTCGTCAGTTTTTCAATTTGTTAAACTCACTTTCTATAACTTAAACCATCAGGCCACTTGAAAGACGTTTTGCTGTTTTAAATTAACCTCTTTGTTTTCTACTCGACTTATTTCATTCACTTATTTTAAGTTGACGAAATACACCTGCAGAATATTCGTGAAGGCCTGACTAGGTTAGAAAATCAGAACATCAAGCGTTTGTATCTTTGGTCAGAAACAAGCTTATTTGCTATGCATTAAGAGTAAGATCGGCTTCACCCTCAGTACTAGGCCTATTAAGATTGAGAGGTCTCACAAATAACTTGTGCTAACTCATTTTTGTTTAGGACTAGGTTCCAATGCGTGTGTGTGTCGAATTGTTACCGGCGACTTATTCAGCATATCGCTATATCAAAATCATGCCAACAAACCAAACTTTGGAGTAATTTGTTGGTACTTTAAGACTCGTTCAATTGCTATTGTTACGAAATTTGATTACCTTGACGCACTTTCATCCCAAAGTAGATAAATCTTTTCATTTGACACAGCCAGTCATGAGGGTGACGTTTACTGGGGTTCTGTTCAACACACTGTCTTCCCATAAAATCAAAAATCTGTTTATTTGAAATTAGTGGATAGTTTACGTAAGACAAATAAGTTTTGGCCGTCACCCTTTCTGTTATAGGGCCAATGACCTACGTCCTATCATGCAGAACCCTATGTGAGGGTGTAGTCAAAATCCGTCATTTTCAAATATGTCGCACCAACGACTCTAAAGACCTTTACATTGACAAAGCATTTCCATTCGCGACTTTGAATGATTTACTTGGTTTCTACAAGGGTAAGTTTATATTGGATAATTGAGCAATGTAGAAATCGCTTTACTCACCCCGTATTCATTCATCCACCCATCTATTTATTTGTCAAAATCAAATTTGAGTTTTATGGATTAAGCTTAAATAGTATATGCACTTTAATCTTTTAAGGCACTCAAGTTGTGCCGCTCAAACGTCTTATACATGCAAAATTTAGAAATTAAAATGCATAATTCAAGCAAAATTTCTTTGAGTTTCTTATTATCTCATTAAATGATGTTTATTTTAAAATCATTGCTTACCAAAAGTCCAATTAAAAAATACATATTGAGTGCTTAAACCTGTCACTATGGCTAGAATGCTCTTCAAGTTAACCCTTTTTGCTGTTTACCAAAATTTTTAACTGCTGTCTCTATTTCCTTGCTATTAAGCAGTAGTACCCATTTATCGTGTGCTGTTTCTAGAACATCCACTCATCGACGACTGCACACTGACAAAACCCTGCTCTCGAGAAAAGCCCCAAACACCATTCCATAAAGCCGAAATAAGTCGCCAATCAGTACAAATGATTCGAATCATCGATAAGGGAAGCTTTGGTGAAGTATGGCTCGGTCGAATCCAGAGTGTTGAGGTGGCTGTGAAGATTCCGCTGGTCACGGCGTGTAGGGATGATTTCATTCGAGAGGCACAGAAGATGCACACTATTTGGCATGCCCAGTTGGTGCAATTTCTTGGTGTTTGCACAAAACCACAGGAAGAATCGGTTCTCGTAATCACGGAGTATATGCCAAATGGAGCGCTGGATAAGTACTTGCAGACAGAGGAGGGAAGGAACTTGCAACAGATCGATCTACTCTCCATAATGGATCAGGTGGGATGCTTGATTTTAAATTATCCTTTAAGAACTAATAACTTTCCGTTCGATATGGTTAAGAACGGAGTGAGCACTCTCCCTAGTTTGGTAGTTGATATTTGAGGTTTCAGAGGTGGATCGACCATCACGGAAGGAATATTGTAGCATTTTGCCCGATGCAAATACTGATCGCAACTAAGCTAATGCATTCACTATTTAGCTTTATTGTTTTGAGTTAATCCGTTTACCATACAATTAGATAAAACGAGTTATAAAATTCTGATAAAGTCTCAAATCACATCTACGTGACACTGGAAGCAAACACGTTAAGAGCCTGGGAATTACCATATGAATGGAATAAGGTATAGAAATTCCTCTCAAGGTCGCAAATGGTATGGTCTACTTGGAGTCAATTAAATTGGTTCATCGCGATCTCCGAGCTGCTAATGTTTTCGTGGCCAAAGACGGTCGAGTCAAGGTCGGCGACTTTGGTCAATCAAAAATGCTCTCCATGCCGTCGTCTTGCCCTACTGGTAGCTTTTTTCCAACTTTCTCCTTCATAAATCCGAATATAACTTGTTGATGTGCATTTTTAGGGTACATAATATTGCCCTATTTTTAAAAAATTTCGTGCTCAAGAATTTGATAAATCGGTCTAGTAGGATTCATATTAATTCCTTTTTTTTTATTTTCGCCGCAGATCTCAAAACACCTATTCGCTGGTCGTCACCGGAGGCACTGATTAATGGCAAAGAGGTCACTTCTAAGAGCGACGTCTGGCAGTACGGCATTTTGTGGTATGAGGTCTTCTCCTACGGTGGTGTACCCTATGAAAGTATGTTGGAACTACTACTAAGTGATTTTAAGCAGCCGACCATATAAACTTTATTTTCTTCCACTCTTTACAGAATACACAGTCGAAGAGGCCATTAGAGCAATTTGCAGCGGAGTGATCCTCGATCCACCTGAGGATTGCACTTGGAGAATGTATGAATTGATGAGGTCGTGCTGGCAGCTGGTACCCGAGAACAGGCCAAGCTTTAAGGAAGTAAAACAAAGAGTTGAGTTTATCATTGAGTCTCTGGACGGCAATTACGACCCGACTTGGGCAACTTGCGAGGGTTAGGCATAATTTTTTACAGGACTGATTGTAGTAGTAAATATTTGGTCATATTCTCTTTGTATAAAAATTTTACAGACATTAGGGAAAGTTTAGGGAGAAAAGAGGAGTTTTTTTAATTTTGTACATTAATAAAAAGATGCTACCCATGGACGTTGGAAAAGGGAGCTAGTGAAAAGCTTGTTCCACTACCAATGGTCGGCACACATATGACGGACATTCTGCTACTATTTATCAACATTTGTGTTCGGTACACGGAGCAGTGCGTGACAAAGAAAGTTCTCGTAAAAGAAAACCCAAAATTCGATAATATTTGTAGGAAATCCGAAGTAAGTTACGAAGATAAAAATCTTAATTACAGCAAAACGTTTGAATGGTGCAATAATTCCAAAATAACTTATAACCTTTCTCAAGATTGCTCAAGAAATCAAATTCAATCTGTGTGCGTATGCGTAAATGTGGAAACTGCAGAGTTCTCAGCCAGAACGCTCAGGGGATGTCTCTATTACCAGTGGGTAAAAGAAAGCTGGGTACACGGTGCGTGCGTGCAACAATGGCCTTTGCCTCATTGCGGGCATTAGTACGTTTATAGGCGGCCTCTATGTGATCTTGTACACTCAGGCAAATCAAACGAGTGTGCCAGTTTTAAAACGCTCTAAAATGCTAAAATTTAGAAGCATAAATCGCGAACTTTTAAATAAATAGGACACAGGCATGTTCCATGGACGCAGATTTTCCCAGCGCATTTAGAATTGCAAATCATTTCAGGTATAAGTCAACCACTAGTCTAAAGGGAAAAAAGGCGTAAAAAACTCCAAAAAAAACTTAAGCAAT
>NW_020170562.1:26990-69694 GCF_000524195.1 Echinococcus granulosus | reverse complement strand
AAGCTCATCATTTCTTGGTCATTTGTCGTGTTTCCTCACACAGATATGCCATTCGAGGTAAGTAAGCACAGATGTGTAACATGCATGAACAAACCCGGTCATGGATGGTGGAGAATGTGGATGAGTGCCTGTGAATCAGAGTCCACGTCTGCGTCTGCTTTTAAGTCTCCCAAGTCGGTCTAGTCACGTGAGGTTGTAATGACTAGTTGACTTTGAGCGAATGCTATTTTAAGAGCACTTTAAATGCATCTGACGCGGTCTCAGCCAATCAGGGAAACGAAACGGTTGGCAGTTGTTTGGGGTGTTTGCAAAAACAACCAAAAAAATGGAAACCTTTAGAAACCTGAACAAGTTCGTTTGTCGGAATTGCAGGCATCCCCCGCAACTTTATTTATCCATTCTTTACACTAACGTCTGAGCACCTTTTTTTTAAAAAAGCACCTGTTTTTGAAAACGTTTTAGATATGCGTCGCGCTGAATCACATGCAAGAGCTTTAAAGGGCCCGTCTACAGCATTTTGTAAAAGTTCGAACTTATGGAGACATGCACCTTCCCTATGTTTCAAGAATCTAATAATAGAGCTAAATTCCCTTTAAATCATGGCAGCTATGAACTGAAGATTGATAATACTAAAGAGAGTTTTATGAAATTCATCCAAACCAGGCGTTTCATTAAAAGTTCCTGTTCTAAGGCACGCTTTCTATTAAAAAAAAATTATTGTAGCGCTCAAGTGTGGTGCTGTTCCCAAGCAGATGCAATGGAACCGTTCCTACATTCTATGCACCGTAACCTTATCAATGTTTCCAAATATTTTCTCGAGCAATCTTGTTATTTTTTTGTCTTGGAGATGGCTTCACAATTTCAGAATAACTTGTGGCAGCCAAAGGGTAAACACAGTGATGGGGTGGGTCTGGGACATTGTTCAAAAGCAGAGAAGGACATATATCTGAAAGTTTTTTGTCTTTCTTGTGTTACCAAATGTTCTCTAGCACTGTAGAGCATTTAGACTTTGGCACTCCCTCAAGCCTATTCGCCTCAAATACATTTTGCCCTGTAAGGGACTCGGTATTCAGGGATACCATACAAACCGCCAGGCAGTATTATCATTATAGTGAAGAGTTATCATTATCGCCATCCTCATTCCTGTTTTGCGGTTGAGTAAATTTGTTGGAAGCCGAACGATGACTAAGGCAGAAGGGTAACTGCGGAGAGTGGGAAGGACGTCGCTCCAAAGAGGGGAGCTAGGGAAGAGGAGTGTTGAGTTGCATCTCAATCTCCTCACTCTGCTCCCCATCATGATAGCTTAGCGTTCTGTATATACACATACTCTCTTTCAAATATCTTGTAAGTTGATAAGATGCTACAAACCACATTATTAGGACATAATACGGCTTCTGAGATGATTTTAATGCTTTAAATAATTGACCGGATTTGGATGTAACAACACCAAAGCTAGAATACGGTCAAATTGAATAGATTTGCTTTTTTGGGCGATTTATGTATAATTATCTGATATTTTTGAGCTCATCTCTTTATTTGTGGAATACAATAAATATTCAACTTAAAACTCCTCAGCCTTTGATAGGACTATCTCATAATCTAAAGCTGAATAAGGGTTTATTTTTAAATCAGGGGTTAGTTTTTCTTTTGCTGCTTGTTCAATTTGACCAAGTAGTTATGAGAGATGAAAATCTCTGCACAAGAAAGACATTTTAAATAAATAGTAAAAATGTACCTTGACGATGCCGCCAAAGTTGGAGCTTATCGTGTCAATAAGAAAATTTGCAGCCAAATGTTTTGAAATGGTGTTAGAGGAGTAGTAAATGATAAAATTGACGTCCCTTTTAGAAATATAAATTTTACGATCTGTCTCATCGGCGATTGCTTCTCGGTAATCAGAAATCCTAGTCTGAAGACTACTAACGGTCGAAAATCCATGCCACCTGGAGGGGATACGGCTTCTCGAGACCGAAGTACCTGCGTGGTTCAACACACATTTAAGGGGTGAACCAAAATACTACGCAACTACCGGGGAGTCGTTTGAATTTACATGTATACTTAAAGTCAAGCGACTAACAATTTCCTTTCAAGCCAAATGATTAAATATTACTTAGTTGATATTATTGGGAGGTTGAAAAAAAGGTATGTTAAGCATATCAGATTATCAAAATGAGAGAGACAAGGGCAATTGCATTGTACCTCAGTTCGTTTATTGTCTACAAATGATTAATGAAAGTCACTTCTACCACTGGAAAATAATGGTTAACATTCTAGTGGGTTACCAAGGTAAAATGTGATGGTCATAGACAAGTGTCACAAAATCACAGTGCAATTCTTCTAATATAAAATGGGGTTTCGCAAATGCAACATCAACAAGACACCTGAATTAAATATAGGGGTCGCGGTATATAGTTGTAATGCCTCGGAGGCTTGCTTAAGCCTGAATTTAATTGCCAGGGCTCTTAAGCCTCTGCACATTGTAATTCTGCTCATAAACATGGTCTTAAGGCCATCGCAGTAGCCTCAGCTCTTCTGTACCTTCACTCATTACTACCATATTCTACAATCACTTAAAACAACTTAAGTAACCTCTAAAACACCTGATATTACCATTCTTGGCTCTTTTTGAATATTTTCATAGTATTAATTATGACCTCAATAATAAAATCAGCATTATTTCTATCAAAAATAATTTTTCAACGCAAATAAACTATTTTGTGCAATTTAAAATGCAACATTCTTTTTCACTGGGTTAAAATTTAGCCCCGTTAATGTATACGTAATTTGTTAATAACTATGACCAAAAGCGCGTCTTTCTCGAGGAGCGCGGAAATATATTGCCATAGCACCTATAAGCTTGCTGTGTTTGTTTCATAGATTCCTGTAGAATTATTGTGGTTACGTGATGACTTTATATTTTTGTTTGTATATAGAGTTAAGCATCTTTATTTGTGGCAGCTATTTGCAACTAGGAAGCCTTTTATAACCAAAAGTGATAAATATTTTTGTTTATTCTTCGTAAGTTTCGTATTGGAACCTGTTTGCTTCAACGCTAAACGCTTTTGTACTTTTTGAAAAGCAAGTAATAAGTCCTTTTAAAATTTTATAATTTTTTCACGTCAATATATGTTTCTAACATCATGTGCCTCATTTACTGCATTTCAAAGCGCATGCTCCGAGTCATCTGATTTTTCTCCCTATTAATGCATACGGCACTTTTTTCGCCTCATTATGATGCCTGTCATTTTTAACTTAACAGAAATGTCTTTGTGCCGCGACAAATATGGCACGGGCCTTGGGTCAAATAAGGAAGACTCGACTGATGTGGTCGAGCCAAACTCTCAAGACAATAAATGCCTTCAAGCACAGCAAATAGAAGTTTTACCTGTGAATGACGTAAATCCCTTCTTCAAATCAGAGGTGAATACTGGGAAAGACGAAGAGAGATTCAAATCCCTCTCCTCAAACTCGAATAATGCAAGGATCGTCAATGAATCTGAAGCTCCTTTTGCGGAACAATTTCTTCAGCTCACAAATGTGAGTTATTACCATTACGTTAACAGTCATTTCCTGCCCCACATAAATCAACGACTTTAACTTAATTTAATGCATTTAGAATCTGTGCAGAAGTTCAGTTAATGAAACAGATTGCGTTTGGATCCCTTTGTAGATAAAGACGAAAGGGGGAGATGGCGATGTAGGATCAGACGAGGAGGTGAAAGAGGACGCCAAATTAGGGGACTTCTGGCTACTTCGGCAGCAGTATGCATCACAAGAAAGAGAGCTGTTGCAACTTCGCGAAACGGTGCGTCAACGGGACTCTTGGTGCACTGAAGCAGAAGCAGAGGTAGTGCGTTTGAGAAGTGCTTTGATCACCTCAGAGAAGGCACGCAGCCGCCAGTCCGCCTTACTCTCTCGCAGTCTGGTCGACAGAGAAGTGATCGCCTCCGAGGCCAGAGCCTGTGAGCGGGAGCTCTCAGAGGTGGAGGCCAAGATCCACCATCTTACTGCTGAAATACTCACCAGAGAATCGCGTATTGTCCAGCTTGAAGGTGCGTTCGCATAGTAGAGGTCTGTTTTTCCCTTTTTACTCTCACCTTAGAATTTTAATGTTCGCTAAACTATGCTATACTGGGCTTTCAGACGAGGTAGCGGGGCGTCGGGAGGCAGAGGCGAAAAGTCGTCAGATAACCATGGCTTTTGAAGAGACACTGCGCGAGCAAGCGGAGCAGCTACGCGCCCAATTTTGCACCGAGAATGAGGAAGCTACCGTAGCCAAAATAGACTGTCTGGAGAGAGAAATTGAAAACTTGAAGGCCTCGCACGCCGAAACGATAGATGCCATTACCAAAAGGGATGAAGCAAGGGCACAGGCAGATGCTCACACCATCCACCATTTGCAGCATAAAATAATTCAACTACAAGCCCAGTTGGAGTCGCAAGGGTGGGTAGTAGTAGAAGTACTCTTCATGCTTATCTTTGCATACCGTCTGTCTTTTTGAATCTGTTTCTTTGGCAGGCAAGAAATAGATGACCTAAAAAAGCGTAACAACCGACTTGAAGCAGATCACGAGCACTTTGACCGCTTTAGTCAGTCAATGCAAATACGAGTTGAGGAGACGGAAGTCAAAGTTGTCCGAGAGCGGGCAAAAGCAGACCAATTAGAGGCAGAATTGATTGCCTGTCGTGGTGCACTGGCGTCCTCGGAGCGCAACCTGCGTGACCTCACTTTGGAGCAGGAAGTAGCACGAGAGCGGATTGCTGCTTCAGCTAGGCGTTTCGAGACGATGCATGCGCAGATAGTAGAGCTTGATGCTTCCCTTCGGGCCTCTGCTCAGCAAAATATCCGTAAGTTACTTCATTCACTGACGTCTTGTTCGAGTAGTAGCATCCCTAAATTACCTGTACCATCATTCATAACTAATTGATAAGTTCTTATCAGTGCTTGAGGCCAAGGCAAAAGAAAGTGAGCAAACAATTGAGGTGCTAGAGCGAAGGCTCGATCAAGTCGAGAAGGAAGCAAAGAAGTCATGCGATTGGATACGGCACTTGGAGGAGGAGAATGTCGCCTTGAGGACCACAAATCAACAGCTGAATTGCACAGTTGACGAGATGCGTTCCAGTTGCACCAACTTGAAATGCCAAGGAGAAGATTCTAACCTGGAGATTGCAGAGTTGAAAAGTTTACTAACCAGATTTGAGATGGAGAGGTAGGGACTCATATTGCAGTAAGAAGTAGAATTTCATTGATTCTCCACTTTGAGGTGTTTGTACTTTTAACCTGGTTACTTTATGTTGTTAATTTCAACGAAATGTGCCGTGCAAATACCGGCAGGAGTCGTGAAATGGAGACTAATAAATTTGGTCTGTATATATTGTGCAATTAGGGAAGCCGATGAGGCCATGTTGAGCGAAAGTCTCAGAGTGGCTGGAATCCCCCTTTCCAACTGTTTGGAAGTCCGCAATAGTGAAAGTGAGGAACCATCAAACCTTCCACCGTCTAAGCACACACAAAAGCGTCGAGGTAAGGCACAACACAGTCGTAATTCATTTTAAAAATACATGCTATGTTCAGTTTCAAACATGCACATTAGCTTTATTGTGTGGCTCCAAAGCTTTTTTGTTCGTAGTGGGGATTTGTTCTGATGAATAGACAGTGATTGTGAAGAAGTTTATAACCCTCCACTGAAAGATATCTACTTACCCTTTCACTTTTGTCAGGCAAATGTGTGGGCACCCAAACCGGAAATATCTACTTCTTTGTAATTATCTCAACTGTTTTAGTATTTGGGAAATTGAACTTTCGATACACAGATGAACTATATTACATATGTTAGTACCTCTTTTTATAGTACTAGATGTGGCCAGGGCGGCAGCGCTGCTTACCAACAGAATTGCCTCTGTGGAGGCAGAAAACACACGACTAGGTGATCAGATAGCAACTCAGGAGGCGCATCTAGTAGAACAGCGCGCCCAGACTGCCAGTCTCAATGATAATCTCCTCCAGCTGGAAGCGCATCTTCGCAATGCCAGAGAAGGTGATCGGTTTACAGGGTTTCCCTGTTGTAATGGAGTACTTTGTGACGCGTCTTAGTTTGAGTGATCAAGTGTATCTATCTTCTCTCATTCCCGGTCAATGGAAGCGTGCGTGTTGTTAAACCCCTTCTTTATCAGCCACTTCCTCTGGCTTCCCTATAGATAACAAACGACTCAGCCTTCAGCAGGTCTCGCTAAGGCGACAGCTGGAGAGCCAGAAATGCTCTACCGCCAGATATCGTGAAGAAAAGCACGTACTACAGGAGAGGCTGGCCAGATGCGACCAAATGCTCAAACGCACAGCTTCCTTCAACTCATTTTCGAATCCTGGCAAGGTGATCTCCCCCTTTATTTTAGCTCCTTCCCTGTCTTTTGGGCTATATTTGAACTCCTTCTTCTTGTTTTCTTCCAGTCTGTTAGTGAGTAATTATTTCAAGGGTAGACCTACTTAACATCCCAGAAGTAAAAACAAAACAGGTTGGCCACGAAAGTGGGTAATTGTGTGAATGAGATTTAGGGCCATTTCTAGCTTTAAGAGAATGACAGCATAACTTAAATGGAACATAATAAGCGTTTTGTCAGTTGGCAAAAGATAATGGACAATTCACCTCTCTTACCGTATCTTTATAGTTTTTTAGTGACAGAGAGGTAGAGCTGTTCGCCGAGTTGGCGACTTTCTTTGATAAGGCCAAGGGTGTGTCGAAAGTTCGGAACAAAGGAAACGAGGTTAAACGGAGTCCCACGGAGTCGGCTGAGACAGGTGTCGTGTGCCAGGACACAAGGGTGGTTCTGTTTAGAAATCAACAAAAATAATTTCACAGTATTTTACGTATTTATTAAGTATGACATGTTTTTGTCTTAAATGTTAAAGTAGGGAATAATTTAGTCGTTGACATCACACCTTGATTATTCAGGGCTTACCCCCGTAGCTTCTATATCAGACTGAATATTTGCTATTTTAATGGCTTCAAAACTTCGAAAAATGTTGAAAGGAATTTTCAAGCGCGGATTTTTTACACGAAAATGTGGTTCTTTACTTGAAGTTTTCTTATCACCTATCTAATTTATTTTTTAGTACCAAGTCTTCCAAACATTGAACCAGCTAGTTTTATTTAATAAGGTGCTACCAAGATGACATTAGTTACAGTGCAAGCTCGTGTTATTCCTTAATAACTTGAGAACTTATCCTGCTAGAGTATGATGAGAAAGGTGTATCTGGGCATTTAGAAACATGGGCAGAGTCTAGAGACTGGGAAGTGCGTTTTCTTCCCTTCCTCTGCCTCCTCAGCTCAATTAGCCAAGGTGGCCTCGGCTATAATGGCGGAATGCGTGGACAGCAAGGGTCGCTTCTGCACTGACACATTCCGCTCCCATCTGCGGAAGGCACTAGACATTCCACAGCACACGATGAGCCCTCACCGCTTAAGCCACAAAGTGAGTCGTCACTCGTATGCGGTCTTTTCGCCCTCTCATTGTGTCTGCTTGCTTCTCGCGGAGAGGGATGCCTTAGCGAAAGACTGCTCGCTCGTCTGTTCAATTATTTTCATATCCACAGGTGACCTACTGCGGAGTGGACGGTGAGACAATCTCGGCACCACGACTAAATGGTGATGGTGCGGACAAATGATGCAGACAGGATTGCGAAGTGACCACTACTTACTCTCTTCCTGTCTTCCCAGCTCATTTGTATTAATTTTGCATCACTTTGTGCTGTGATTACCTACTGTTCCTTGATTTTTGCTGACCCTGTAGTTCTGCATAGACACTCACAATTGTAAACTGCAAATTCTTTTCCTTCTTTTTGATTCAACATCAATTGGTGGGTTAAAATGAGAGTCAAGATGATAGCGGTGCACAGTAGTGAACGCGGTCACTATCGCAGATAAGATTTTGGCAAAACGAAGCCTCAAATGCCAAGAATGTGTGTACAATCGACATTAAGCGCCCACTTGTCGGAGCACCAAATTGTGAGTGTCTTCACCCGATACATTAGCGCAATTCAAATCTGCAAACTGATCAATGTGGCGTCCACCCTGTCGACGGGCGCGTAGCTTGAAATAAGAATGCGTCTCTAGCGGAGATCCGCTAAGCAGCGTTTTAACTAGGGTCAACTAATTTGTTATACAAGACGCGTCACTCATTTAACTGACCCTCCTACAGGAAGGTGGTCTGCTCAGCACAGTTTTTACTGGTCTTTGACGGAATGTTAATCAACGAATTTTTTGGTGTTTCAACATTTTAAATTCTGCGTGTCTACGATCGTTTGCTTAAATGACATGTCGTATGTAATTGCACCCTTCAGGTCAGTAAAAGTGGAGGATAATGTCAGTTTCCCGGTGTTTTTTGACCTGGTATATGGTTCATGCTAATAACGTTCTTTCATGTAGTTGAGGACAACTTTTAAAAATTATCTAACTGCAGCCATCCAATACCTCAGCAAAACATCCACACTTCAGCCTTTTAGAAGTTTCCACTAAAAAAGTTAAATTCTAGAAGTTTTACAGATTTGCATTTTCGTTGAGTTCTCCTCATTGGTCAGCGTGACGTAGGGACACACGCTACATACTCTAATAATCGCTTTGGGGGCAAGGCCATACAAATTGATAAAAATGCTTGAAAATGGTGATCATCCTGGAATTCTAGGCGATAGCTACTTATGCGCAGCTCGCACTCTAAGTGTATCTGCTATATCAACATTGAAACCTTTGCATTGTTGTCGCATGTCTTGGGTATTCCTATTAAGACCTCGCCAGTGTCCTTGACCAATTACATTAGCTGGCAATTTGTTATGCATTTTGGCTCCTTTTCTAGTCAATATGGACGGAAATGAAGCCATTCTTTAAAGGAGCGGTGTCGTGTTTTTAAACAGCAGCTGTAAAATTGATGACACTCGTTTGGTCATGGAATCCATGCGACAGTTCCTTCACATTACAATGTACAAAAACGAGTCATTCTAATGCATTAGGCTCCGCATTACTTGATTTTAAGTTTATCCGTTTTATGAATGTCGGAACTGCAAAAGTGTACCACCCATAGGTGATATAAATGCTTGATTCACATGACGAGTCACTCAAGGATTCACCGTCCCCTGAAAGATGCTTCACTCTAGATAAGGAGCAATCGCGTTTCGCTACTGCCGCAGCGATCCGACGTTGGCGTATTAAAACCATTTATACTTACACCGCACGAAAGGGTCATGGAAGCTCCTGAGCAAATAGTTTCCACGCACAATGTTTTGAAAGATGAAAACAATATTTTAAGGTTTCTACGCCCCGAATGGCCCGGATCCTACCACGCCTGCCGGCCAATTAACCAGTGGGTGAAGCCTTCTGCTAGGATGTCTTTTGTTTTTGCATTCAAGGCGGGTGAGTCAGCACAAAGGGGTGACGTGTGGGCACAGACTTTAATGCAGAGTTATGGCGACTGTAGGAAGCTAAGTCAGAGTCTGGGTCATGTGATCGGCTCAGCCGCGACTGCTTATAGTAGTGAATTGACCTTGAGACTAGGGCGACTAGTAGTGTACCTAGACTATAAACTTGGCAAACAGAATAAGCGGAAATGATCTGCAATAATGGAAAGTTCCAGAAAATCCGAGGCTGAGGTTTTTCCCAGGAATCTACGCATCCCCAGCGGAAGTGTATTATGGAAAAAAGCTATTAGTTTATTGATAATTGTTTGACCAGTTCGTGATAAGAAGTGGTTTTTTTATTGCTGCATTGTTTAGAACCAAGTGCGCATTATTAGCCACTCCGAAATGATTCACTCTTCACACGTCTCACACTTTGAAATTAGACACCGCTCCATCCCTACGCTTGCATTGCGCTTGCGCCTGTGAAGAAATACGGGTGGAAATATTTACCCCTTGAAGGTACAAAAGATACGCTCCAGATCTATGCACTTGTGGGGGAACAGTCAGAATCAGACAAGCAGTTGGAAGTCTGATGCGCGATACTTGCCTGTCAAAATACTGCCGTTCTAGGGCAAAAGGGAGGCACTAGCCCGGCCCCCCTGGTATTTCTTAGCGTAATGATCAACGTTGTTTTGGGGTCAGGCCGACGAGACCGACTTAAGAAATACCCAGATGTGAAATACAATTGAAGAACAGGGCATAGTGTGACATTTTGAAGCAAAGCATTACCCGAAAGTGGGAATTAAAAGCTTTTGCTTCGATGAAAAGCGCTGCTTTTTGTCGGAGTTATCTCCAGACCCGGAAAATACACCCGTTTCACTTTTGCAGAACTTTCTTTTTAAAGACTCAACTACAAAATATTCCTCAATTTCCATTCGCTTTGAGTTGGTAAATATTACGGGAAGTCAAAACCCATATATACTAAAAATCACGGCGAATTCCAGATCATACGTAGTGTATAAATGTGTGAGAACGGTGACCATTAGGAAGCTAGACCTTCCATTGAAAGTACGTGCACGTGGATGCCTTACTGCGGTTGCACGTACATAGTCAGCAGGGAAGACGTTTCAACGATTTTTTAGACAAAAAAATCACACCTACTCAATTATATCTTCAGCTTTCTCAAGGCAAAAGTAAGTAAGACTGTAAGTGCACATGAAGTGTTCATGGTATTTTAGTTTTAAATTCAACCAAGGCGGGTAATTCCATTGTTAAAACAAGCGACAAATTTTTGCGAAGCAATGGCGCCTACAATCCAAAGGCTGTGAAAGCGCCAAGTAAGGCAAATTTGTGAGTTGATATAAATTGTTTGCAAACAAGCTAACAAAAAACCAATCACTTTTATGTGTTATTGAAAGTGCAAAGTGAAAAACCAATTATGGTTATAGATACCTCGGTTTAAATGGATCTGTTAATTTTTTTCCAAGAAGAAATACCTACTTGGCCGAATAGTACACATGTTGGTCGTTCAAAGGATGCAAATTAGCACAGGCTACCTTAGAATACCACCGTCGTTGAGTCCATTTTATCCAAGCCAAGGGGGCTGAAACAAAATTTTCACAGGCGACATACATTCAGGGTTGGTCTGGAAAGCAGTAAATGAGCGACGGAAAGACTTCAGGCCCTGAATAAAAATTTGTTTTATAAATTCAAAGCGATTCAAATTCTAAGTACTAATATGAAAAAAGGTAATCTGGTGAGGATTGGCAGAATATCGACTCAGTAACCGTAATACGCGTTTCCTTGTATAAACCTTTCAAAAGACAAGCGATTAGGTTACACCGACCTCGTGACTGAGGGGACGTCACTGGTTACCATGGTAGAGACAACCACCCAATCTCCACAAGAATTTGGTACTGCGAAATTCCATGCCACTTCTTTTGGACGTTTCTCCAGATCCATGGCATTGAAAACGTAGGCATGGCAGAAAAGCCACTAAAATAATACACAGCTACAGCCAACTCCTACTTTTGTACTCCAATTCTGCACTTGTTCTTGTAAGTTTTGGATCTCTACCTTTAAAATGGTTGAGCCTGGTGACTTCAGTATTTGTTTGTTTTTAAAATGGGAAAGGAAGTTTACTAAAATATGAAAAGGCCATTAGAGACTAAATGTTAGTTTGTGAAAAAACTAAATTAGATTCCATATTTATTCTAGCTGTAGATAGACAGAAAACAGCTTCAAAATTGTAGCTAGTTCCATAATTTGTTTCATCAGTTGCTTAGCCGTACACTTTGTCCTTTTTTCCACCTTTTTTTGAAAAAAACTTGGACATTTCCCTCTCTAGACTGCGACAGCTTCATTTCTTACTTTCTTCCATAAACAAATCTTTATATTTCTGGAAAGCTGAAAAATTCCAAATTATTCATTGACGCATATTTTCATGACAGGCCAAGTTATTATTTTTTCAATGCCATGTAATCTCTTCTTTTTAATGTCAGATGTGGAACCGAATTGTTATGCTTGATTAAAAATTCCTCTATCGTCAAAATTAAAGACCTTTGCATTTCAGTAAACTTGCTTTAAAAGGAAAAAAGGGAGAATGGTATCCTTACTACCCCTTTTACATGACGAGAATGGGAGCATAGGTGTACAATTTGAGGGCGAAACCAACTTTGACTGACGTACACACTTGATTTTGTTTTTTAACAGCAAATTATAGAAAAGGCTATTACCAATGAAGATTAATGAGTACCGTGCATGAAACACGGGAGCAACTATTTAAATTGCGATGCATGTACACGACTAGAGGCTGTGGTTGAGGTCGCCATGTTGCCCAACTGACTATTGAAAACCATTTCTCCACCTCCACTATCTACTACTGCCTGATTAATTAGAATAGACTGTAAATATTCCCTCCATGGTCTGACTGTCTTCATGATTTGATGGTCTTGATAAACTGACCAGGAATGCCAATTCACATACACCCCATTAAGTACAAATCATGAAAATTTGACATTTTAGATGACCAGGAAAATATACATTATCTTTTTAAGGCGTTAAGCATCCTTTCTGATAGAGAAGGAGATGTTTCCTCCGTTTTCTCTGATCTCAAAAAGATCACCTTCAGTGGCATGTATTGGACATTCACATCTGCAGCTTTGAAGGTAGATTAATATTCGCTACAAATAGCTAATAACAATACGAAAAAAATAATGCGCATGAGGGTAAAATACTTTTGAAGAGAAAAGAAGATGGTTTTACGTCGCAATCACTTAATTACAATAAAAAGGACGAATTAGTGGAAGTGGGTAAATATGACAATCAGATATATGTATGGAAATTGATGGGGCTAGAATTCCCCTTTACATTCATTGAACAATTTTAATTTCAATATACTCGATAAGATTGCTAATGGTTGGTCGAGGACTCGCTGTTCCCTCACCACTTCCTGAAATCGATGGTTTAGATCCTGAAAGGCAGACACCGAAAGCCACTAAGGTATAGGTTTTAGTATGCCGTGAGCGTGCGAATTTGTGATTCCTTTAAGCATTACAATTGTGGAGGTGTCTAGAATTCCAAGAGACGGTTCTGCTTTGAGTCTTTAAAGGTATCCACTTCTCTGTGGATAATTCCTGAGCCTTCTAGGCCGCCGAACTCAAACTCATCCCCTCGTGCTTTCTATAAGTGCTCGAATAATCATTACAATGTCAAGGTCAATTAAATACCAAAAAAAGCAAGGTTAGATGTCTTTTGTAACCGGGCACTTACTCCCGTGCACAGGCCGTACTTTCGTACTTCTTCCTACAAACCTTCCGGTGTGTAGGAGTCTCGATGGAAGCGTTAGCATATTGGCTACCCTGGTTGGGACTAACTTGAGCATATCAAATGGAACGAAGAGTATTACAGTCTTCTTTAACAAAGCATTTTCTTTCTAACGCTTCCCAATAAAGCAAAATATTTCCATCCAGCGGTTTTTTGTATCAAAGTATATTTTCGCTGAAAAGTGCACAAACTATGAGGCTGCGTATCTGATTCTTTCACTGCAGCCTGATTCGTGCCACACAAAGAGGCGCTGCTGAGGCTCCTTTTTCTCCTCCTTCTCCGTCTCTTTTTTGTTCGCTTGCTTTACAGGTATCTTTTCTATCACCTACATAGTTTGATTACTTTCCTTATAGTTTCGTACCTTTTCCAACAGAATCTAAGAAATAAATAGAGCAGAAAATAAGTTTCGTTGTAATTTAAATCCAGAATTAAAATTAAAAACAAAACTTGATTAATCGTCATCTCTGAATTGTAGGTTTTTATTGAACTAGAGTGAAGGATATCTATACGTTAGAAAAAGCAGCATATTTTGCAAATGGCAAACTTGAAGACGTGAGTTTGTAGAACGCCTCACCTTCTGGTTTTATTGTCCTTCTCATTTTAAATGTATCACAGCAAAAGTAAGGGTTCACTGTACATCCACGTTTGAAAATCCTTCCTAATAGAGATTAAGTATCCCTAGTAAAGCTGTAACCATTCAAATTTAGAAGTGCTATTTGCCAACTAAGGGTCAGTATACTGTCATTCCTAGATTCTGTGAGCATATTAAAGACAAATACTTTTCATAATCCACAGTTTTTCACTTAATATGTGCTGAAAATTAACAACGAGTTGTCGTAGTGATTCAATTATTGCGCTTTCGGACAAAATCAAGTTTCCGGCAACTTCTCCTTTTCCGTTTTGATTTTGATGGTTAGTCAAATATATGACAGTTTAAATATGACTTCTAAAGGAAATTGGAGTAACTACCCTTAAAAAGGAGAAGTTTTACTCTCACTTCTTTAAATTTCTTACAGCAAACATGTTCTACCAAAATGCGGCTTGTCTTCTTCAACTTATTATGTTTCATTCTTCAATATTCCATTTTATATTCCTAACCAATACACAATTAGTTAAATAATTGGTTAAAAGGGATGTATTACTTGTAGGAGTTGAATCTTGGTAAAATTGTAATGCTCCAAAGTCAAAATTTAAAAGGAAAATTTCCACATGAATGAAAAATCTTAAGTTTTTTAAGAAACTACTTGTACGAAGAAACTGGGATTGCTGGCTAAATGTTGTCCACATTTTAAATGCAGTCTACCCTGTCACTATTTACATGTACCAAAGGCAGTTGTAAGGGCTTAGGCTATTGGCCCTGACGAAATTAAAACTAGAAGAATGTCACACTTCTTTATATCATGGATTCGTAATTTTTTGGCTGCGCTGAGCCTTGATGTGTTTCAGAGTGTGTCCCATTATATAACAGGATTATATTCAATACTTGTTTAATTCATCGCAATTAACAAATATCTTAAAATCTTCTCAATTTTGTACGACGAGTCAATTTGAAAAGGAAGGAATTATCTGTTGATCACTTTTGATTTAGATGGAGGCTGCCAGCTATCCTTAAACTAGGCTGTAGATTCGAATTTCGGTGAGCTACTACGTGGAATTCATAGGAAATCTTACAACAAAACATCTATTGACGGAATTCGCCCTCTTGAACCTGCTTAGCTATTCATTAACCCGCCACATTTTGACCGTGTTTTTTCAAATTTCCACTACTTTTTGATTTAGTTTGTGCTTATATGCAATAAGCAGCGTAAGGAATGAAAGACAACAACAGGTCTGAGTCAATTTTATTTTATACTTTGTGGATAAAACCACATTCTTAAGACGGAGAGCGATTTGCTAATAGAACAAGTTTCCTGCTGCAAAGTGAATCAGAGTATTTTCTGCCTATTTTAATTCCTACTCTCTAAAGTCAAACCCTCCACTTACTCTACGAGAAAGTAAATTTCCACCACCACTCCAGCTGCGGGCGAATTCATGTCTTGTTAAAGCAACCGTATTACTGATAAAAAGCAAAACTCTTTAAAGACAAACACTTTTTTGTTAAATATAAATGTATAAATCACAGGCAGAACTACTTAATACTACGAAAAATCTCTTTCTTTGAACACAATGGTATTGATTACACCTTTTATTTCTAGAAAAGCTGCTCTTGTAATTGCTGTGAGGCAATGAGATGAGTGACTCGAAAGTGTAATACATTTTTTTTCATAACACATGCTAGGCGATGGAAGGGTAGACTACAGCAATCTCTTAGCTGTTAGACATCACTGATTCCTAAGGAGAAGAAAAATAAAAAAAAATCTTCCTTCAGCCAATCTCTTCGCTTTAGGTGCCTGTATACAAAGGCGGAAGAGAGGAATGGGGAAAATATTGCAAATGAATAACTCACCATGGCAATTTAAAACGGACAATCTAGCCTCTCCTTTGGGTCATAATTCGCTAATGGCTAGCAGCGTGTTTGCAATATAGCTTAAATGAAACGGATGAGAAGGCGCTTTTAAACAATGCATCACCTCTGTTAACTTATCACGTAGAACAAATGTCCTTTTCAGCTAATTAATTGTGCATTTATAATATTGTTTTATTTCCCAACATTTTTAGAAAATATATGTTTCAATACATGCTGTGAACAGAGCTTTGTATTAAAAGCAAATTAAAAGGATAAGCAGTCAGAATAACTGGAGTAACCTGAGTGGGTTATTCACTGCAGACAGACCTTTATTATAAATTGGAGGTTACACTACAAATAAGGGCTTAAAAATGAACGAATTCTCCACGTCGAAAATAGAGCCCATTCAAAGTCGGGAAATTGGAATGTAGTGCTGAAACAAATACCTCTTTTTAGGAAACTAATATTATCCACCAGAAGTGTATATTTTTGTTAAATAATAAAACGTATTTTGAACAAAAAACAAATCTTGCAAGTGGCTGATAAATTTTCGTGCTGTTTATTAATTAACGGCTCAAATAACCTTAAAATCAATGCTTTTGAATTTGACAGAACCTATTGATTGATTACTTCACTGACAAATAAAATTTGTGCGCCATCTTGTTAACAAATGGGTGAAATCGTTGGTAAGTGCGCAAAGAGGACGAATAAAGCTAGCAGTTTGGAGAAGCGGACAAAGCGGCATGAAATTAGGATTAGCCCTCCAGACGATGACACAGGAGAAGTGACATTACGCAGCAAGGAGAAGGGAAATATGCCAAAGAAAATTAAGCCAAAAGCTAAGGTGAAGGATGAGGAATATGATTCTGACTTTTATGAAGGATCATTTCGCAGTAATCCAACATCCTCTTTACTGTCATCAGAAGTGATGACGCCATGCACGGTGAGGCCGAAGCGTACATACCGACATCCACCCTCACCAGGGTTGCGAATCCTTAAGGAGGGACCAGAAGAAACAGAACGGCGTTGGTACACCAAGATTGTCTGCTTGGATGCGGGAGTGCACTGCTGGTTGTGGGTGGACGAAGCTAAGACTGAGGTTTTCCTTAACTCCGGGGACCGTCGCCTCATTGCCATCGCCCGACGATGCGACTGCTTAATCGAGCTCAGCTCGGATCAGCGCTACCACGTCCATAGGGGGCTTCAAAGGCGAATCGACATATATGCCCGCAATGACAGGTGTCTCACAAAGTGTCTTAACTTATTGGAGGAGACGTTCTGCAACTTCTGCTTGCGCAAGCTCACCTTTTCCTGTTAGCGGCAAATCACAGTTGCTGTTTCTCACTAACGCGATAACCTCACACCCACACACCCCATACGACTGGAAAGCCTAAATTAACTGGCAAAAGGCAACTTTTATCATCTTTCCTCATCTTCCTCATTTGTTCCATCCCTCTTCACCTTACACAAAATCGAGGCGAGTTTCCCAACATCTAAACAGTTTTGTCTTCTCAAGGCTCTTTTATCTTTCCTTTTATCTCTCTTCTCCACTCTCTGCTTCTAAATCCTATTTATGCCCCTTGTTGAAGCAGTAGTGTCGTATCTTCCACTTGCTGGTTAGCTACTACCCATTTAGACCCTCTCTCCGTCTCTCTGCCTCTATCGTTCCTTGCCTCCCTCTCTCTTATACTTACACCTTCCTCTATAGTTGAACCCATCCCTCTCAGCTTGCCAATCTTACTCCAACAGACCGACCGGCCAGATCTCTTGCCCTCGTAGGAACCTCCTCCCTCCCACAAACCCATCTTCATTAAACCCAAGGAATGTCTCCTATCCTGTACAGGGTACATCCGGTTTTCTGACATGATTTGCATTCTTCACACCTTATTGTGTCTGCATATTTTCCACGTGTATAGAATAACCAGGTGCATCTCACTTGATCTTGTTTTACTTTCTCGTTCAGTTAGAAGCATTGGTTGCATTTGGGTAATGAAAGGGACACGGTAAAAACAAGTGACGGTATAAAGTGTGAAAGAGTAGCGCTTACAGCTGTCAAAATCCACAAATGAAAACTTTTCAATTTTGTTTTACTGTAAATGAGCTTTTGTAGCTTGAATGAATTTTATACCTTGTTGTTGATTTCTGAGCACTATATTTAAAAAGTGCATTTGTGGGATATCTGTATGCGTCATTTTCGCATGTAAAATGATAATGAAGTTGTAGTTACAAGTTTTTTTTAAAGACGAAACTATATATTTTATAGGTGATTCCACCTGATTTCACACTCCATAGAAGTACGGCAATTGTTCAAAATTTAGTGATCCTTAAACCAAGAATATTTATATTTCTCAAAAAACTGTAATCTTGAGACAGAGAAGAGTTAATTTTGTTTGACCGACATGTTTAAGTGTATTTTGAAATTCCATAGAGACAGTATTTTGTGCCAAACGTATACATAATTTTCTCAGGGAAATGAGAGATATTATTTAATCCACGCAGGCTATACTTGATGTAGACAACAAATTGCATACTTTTCACTCCATTTTCTGGATGGGGAATGGGTCTTGCCAACCAGATAAGCAGTGGACAAAGAATTAGAGGTTGATATTTTTATTACGGATGTAATGAGTAAGCGAAGAAAGTTCGCTTATTGCTATGTGAATGCGGATAGAGAGTGGAGAATGCCGAAGATTGAGTCTGCATGTAACTGTAGTAACAGATTGACCTTGGCCCTGTTTGATGTAAGACATGTAGGAAGTACTGAGGGACAGCTCAACATTCTAGAAATTCCGGAGATTGCCAATCAATTCAGAATTTATGGAAAGTCAAGCAAGAATTATTTCCGCAGTCGCAGGCATCCTTAGCACCTCCAATCCCCGAAAAAATAAATACGGATGATCTCTAGGGTGAACATTTAATCATTCTACTTTATGCCTTTATTTACATGACCACCACACCTATCTGTGAAGCAGGCGCCAAGGATATAGACTGTATTTGGAAGTTGTCTGAGAGTGTTTATTGGTAGAGTGCCATATTGATCTGTCCTTTCCAATTTTAAGGTAGAATATGATTTCGCTGTGTTTGCGCACTCTTTCCGGCAAAACATTTATCGTGTACTGGCTGTTAATTACGGGGGTAGATGTCAGTGTCTAGTTGAGACTGTCAGTACAGATCCACGGGGAGTGTGCACGGCCCTAGGAATATGGTTGCGTTGAATGAGCAAAGCTTACTTTTTATTGCCACTTCAGTCGGCTATTTCGTTCAGATTTATTTGGTGTAGTCTGACATATCATTCAAAGTCCTTGAAACACATCGTGACTTCACTAATGCTCGTTTAAGGGTGTCAGTGAATCTCTGCTTGTCCTTTTGGGGATAAAAAGATGTAGAACGAAAATACGTAATAGTATACTGACAAAAAAGTCATAAAAATTCTGCCAAGTGAACTTCATTTCGCTGTCTGTAACCCATGTCTCCTTTGCGATATATGAGGATTTGAAGCAGCATTAGAAGCCTCTTTTTGGTACTACTTCCAGCCACTTCAAAAGGCATCTACCAGAACGAAGTAGGAGGTGCCAATAATTAGACCAGCAAAGTAGAGAAATAGCTGTGACTAAGGCGATGGTGGAATTCTTGAAAAATTCCTTGCCACACGTTGCCAATATTGACATTTTTAAACTAAGTGGGCGATACTCTCGCCCATGTGTGACCAGTCAGCAAAAATTGTGTTCATGAATTTTGTGCGATCGGCGCCGTGATGGGCGCTATGAACTTCCGAAGTGCTTGCGGAAGTAGTGGCTTGGTAAACCAACATGGTCGCCAAGCATCAGGTAGCTATGCTTGAGCAAGGGAAGTGTTCAATTATTAAATGAAGTCCACTGCCTGCATTAATGCTTTGTCGGACTTTACTGCCTCTTGAACTTCAACGGCAATCATTGGAAGAGTCCGAATGACATGGATAAAGTATTTCCTAGCGGTGTCCTCTGCACAAAGCGTTACGACTTCAGTATCTTAAATTGCAGGCCATTCGTTGATGAGGCGCAGGAGGGTGTCAACTTAGCAATAATTTGGAATTGGAACTTTTCTATATTTTGCTGCAGATTTGGGTGCTGAAAGCCATCAAGACAGAGTCTGTGTTACCAACGTATTACCAACGGTAATTTACTCAAAAATGCCGAAATGTAATGTCACTCGCGTGCCCTTGAAGAAGGTTAGACAGTAATATCTTGCATCAGTTGTGAGCACATTGTGAACTCTCAGGTGGGGATGCTATCCAAAATGAAGAAAAGCCACTGCGTTAGCTGACCCATTCAACTCAATAACGTAGTTGGATGAAGTGATTTCAAGTGGTTGTCTAAATGAGTCTATTTACACATTCGTTTTCTCCTTCTCCTCTTAAAACTACCATTTAACACAGTCGCGAAATTTCCTTCGACTTCTTAATTGAAGGACTTTAAACGCGGATATATACAATCAGTGGGAGGCATTGGAGAAGATCCCAAATGCCAAGATTAAGGGCTCTAGTCATAACCGAGTGAGAGGGAGAGACGTGGAAATATTGCTCTTCACTGTTCATCCGATCTGGCTGATAGTACCTCTATCGGTAACCAGATAGGGTGGTGAGTTTACAAACATGGTCATCTACCGCAGCTCATTCAGCACGCCTTATCACTGTTCATGCTAAGGTGTATTAATATTGGCTTCAAGAGCAAAATATAGAGAGACTCCTTTGCCACCAGTTTGAATGGGACGGAAAAAGAAGGAAGGCACTCTATTTGGGGTAGATGATGCTGTATACGATAATGAATTTTATTAGCAAGTACTAATAATACAGGATAATGGACCCCATCCTTAAGGTGGGCAGGCATCTTTAGCATTACTTCGTCTGTAAATCACTACAGCCCTCCATTCTACTGTGAATCATGTAATAATTGCAAAGGCATTTGAAGAGCCCCATTGAAAGGAAGCCTGCTGTTGGCAAATCTTATGCAGTAAATAGCGATTATATAGTAACAGCGACTGTGCCCTAATCATCAAAGTACTATGAAGGTCTAGTAGAGGGAATTGCTCTTTCCTTTTACACAACATATGGGTTATCAGGTACGCCGAACCGACCATGCCTATGAGCACCGACGTCACTCATGTTTATAGCTCACTGAAAACAATTTGACATCGCCTTGTGGCATGGCAAGCGATTAAGTAATTGGTTAAACAGAAGGTGATTCAGGTATTTGACCGCACATTGGCCTAGGCAAAAACAGGTGGCGTTGTAAGTGGCACTGATATATCACTAATGGGGCTCCATTCATTCCACTTTTTTCAGTAATTGGAAGTATGTTAAACTGCAACTACTCGTTATTTTATTGCGGATCTGCGATAGCTCAATATGACGCCCTTTGACTCTCTTAATAAATAAACGTGAAAACATTTAAAACATGCAGAATATTTGGCCCATGCCGAGCAAAGATGATTGTTCTGTCTCAGCGAAACTTCGGTAGTTTGTAGAAAATTTGCATTTCTCACGAACCACTAAATTCACAGTGAATAGACATAGTGGAAGTTTTGTCTCACCAGAGATAACATCATCTCCCTTTTTGCCTAAATGATATAATGGGATAGAAAACTTTTTCTTGCCTCTCAGAAGACTTTTTGTAATCATAAGGGGCAAGTAGTAAACTGTTGCCAAGCAACATTGCCATTAGATTCGACATGACAATAAACTACGCCATGACATCTTATAGCCAAATTTAACAAGTCACATTCAGCTGGATTTCATTTTATTTTTGCATAGGAGGCAAATGCTTCCAAACACTTAAAATTAGTAGCAATTTGAAGATGACCTGATAATGCAGGCATGTTTGCTAATGGCTGGTTGGAAGTGATGAGCATCTAAAGATGCGCGCCAAAGTGGTGACCTCCATTTCTGTGCCTTTTTGTCCCATTACAATGCATGAAAGAAAATAGAGAAAAAGCATGAACAAACACTTAAATAAAGGTTTTGAGTGAAGTAATAAAGGAATGTGAATGAGTATTTACGTTCAGCGTATCTACAGTCTGATAATTGATCTCGTCTGAGACAAACTCGATCGCTACTACAGTAAAGCCAAAATTTAATTGTAGTTAGCACATACTTTGCAGTCTGCATCATTCAAAATGGAAAATTAAGGTAAGAGGGATGGTTGAGGCAACTGGAGGGATGCTAACCAGACGCTGCCTCTAGTGTTGGAAGTTTGTTACCCACTTAACGGTGTCACGCCTTATGGAACGAGGTGAATTGAACATGAACGTGATTCCGATGTATTGCCTCAAGCGGCTTTGTAGGAAATGCTTAGTACTACAAGGCATAAAATAGGATATTATGGAATGGTTTAGGACAATGACATGCAAAAATGTACATATTAGCGATGAATGCACTGCCCAGGACATTATGGCCATAGCCTAGATAGGAGTTATTTGACCCAGACGATTTGGGGCGCATTTCATTAAAATATTGATGTTATGCAGTGTGCTCTTTGTTTTAGCTAATTTAGAGTCTTTCAAAAGGACACGCTTTCCAATAGCATTTCAATGATCTGTTACGTGTTCAGTATTTGATCTCAGTAGGGTGATGCGCGTTAAATCTCATGAGCTCGTTACCATGACAATTGTCTAGCGCTAATGAGGTAATGGCTTGATAAGCAAGTGGAAAGGATATAGAGGGTAGATAACTGGCTACGCCACATTAGTCGGTTGCGATTTGCCCATACATGTCCTGTGCTATATTGTAGGGTGTTACCTTACAGTATTAAGTGCCAATTGTTTAACTTAAATTGTATCAATTTTACCAGACAGGTAAAAGACAGTTGAACCAATATACCCAAAATCAACTTGTTTAAATCAGGGCTAGCCACCTTACGTTGGTAAGTAGTAAGCTCTGCTATATTACTTGGAAGCAAACTAAAAAGTTGGAGATATGGAGGTAATCAAAGGGTACTCACTTTCAGAATTTTAATAGCGTTTTTAAATTTCGCCTTGTAAAATAGGTAATTTATTTCCACTGAACGACAGATACGCAATTCTTGACAGTTCATGCTTTAAATTTACTTTCAAATTTGTCTATCATTCAGGTGCTCCTGCATCTTGAACCCATTTTATTGAGGTAGTATCCACCTGACATTATTTAACACAGAGTTACTCTAAGAATGCACATTTGCCCATTCCAGCAAATAAGTTTAAACGCACTTTCTGTCACAGCCCACTTTATTTGAACTCGCAAAGCACAGACACCTCTTTTATAAAGCTCTACTGATTAAAAAATACGAGAAGAGAAAGGAATCAGCTATGCAGTTCTCTTGATACTTACAGACACGAATCTAATAAACTCTTCCTAGATTTTTTCCTTCTCAGCTTAATAATCTTTCACCTTTAAGCTGCGATGTCTTCTGAGAGGCTCGAAAGTGATACTATCCTAGTTCTGGCAAGAATTTGCGGAAAGTGGAAGTAATTTTAAAGAATTTGTACCAGAATGTGTGAAAAGATACTTTCACCTTTAGCAAAGTTTAAAATATCTTTTAATTTAACAGATTTTTTGTCAACGTGCAACTTGAATTTTTTCCAGTAATTGACAAGATTATGGAAGGAGAGCGATATTACTGATGTAAAGATCATTAAGAAGCAGTCTAAGCATGCATTTTTAAAATGTGGTTTCACGTGCTCCACTGACATGGTTATCTGCATTAATCTGAAAGACAGGGCTTTCGTTTTGTGCACATTGCCCGGAATTTTCAGCAGAGAGTGGATTAACCACCTGCGGCACTGAAGTGATATCCGAAATTAGACATCCAATTATATTAGCTTATGAAAGGAAAACAACTTATTTCCATGCACTAGAATAGCTAAGCATCTGACCAGGAAAAATATTGACAGATCCTAAGAAATGTTGCAGAACCTATGTGTAATTCAGAATCTTTCACAGTAATGAAACAAAATATGACTGCAAGCATGATATTTAGCAAAGTGCAATACAAACAACTTAACAGATGGTATCCTACTAAATCAGCATCAGTAAAAAATCTGGAATGTCTGCGCGAATGCCGAAGCAGCACTGGCAGTCGAGAGTGACTCAATGAGATTGGTTAAGCAGACGCGACGATGACACAATGACATTTATCTGTCATGATTGCCCAAACAGACACGGAAGTGAACATCAAATATATAAAGATGCATCGCAATCAGACTTGTTGCTAATTCAGCAATTATTATAAGAAGTCAGAAATTTATTCATGCAATGGATTTTTTCGCCCTTTTTATTTAGCTGATCAATGGAATCACCAAATAAATCCCACCACGTAGAAATCTGGAAAATTATACTGCAATATTATGCGCAAACCCACTAACCGTTTACCGCGTTGCAGATGTTCTACTTTCAAAATGAAGAAATTTTAAGTACGTAAGAAAATTGTGCGACTGGTAACAATTAATTCACAAGGGTAGGCGTTAAAACAACCCTAGATTGTCTTCCTTTTCGCAACAGTTCGTTCGTGTGGATCTACAATTCTACATCCATGAGCCTTAATGTTACTCTGGCTAGACCCCACAATGTTTGTGTTGTCGGAGGTTAAATTATTTCTTTGCCGAAATCGTGATTACGAATCCAAAATAGGGTGCAAATTTCCTTAAATCATGCAAGTAGTCCATTTAAAAATGTCAGTATGGGTTAATGAATTCAGCACACCACGAACGGAGACATTTTGTGTTTCAATTAAATTATAAAGGACTATTTGCTAATTCGTAAAAATATAAAATAAAGCTCATCCTCTATTTCACCTTCAATCATTCACCATAACCGGACTCACTTTCTTCCAAAAAATGAATATGTAATAACGATTAAACTATGTGTAATCTCTTACGAATATTCCCTTGGTTGTCATTTGACTCAGAGGCGGTACACAACGAGTACATGCCAATGTTAGGTGAATTCGACGGCAAGAACAAACTTACGCATGGTTTTTGGACTTTGACCTCTGTTCTACAAAAAAGGCAACGTGTGAACAGGAACAAGTCTGTCTTCATCGAAGCATGCCAGGGTCATCGTATCAAAGAACCCATGGCATCTAATTCAGCCTTTTCTATACAATATGGTAATCATTATTATTAGAAAACAACCAACATCAACGCTTCTTACAATTGTTAAACAAATTTCTCTTAATACTGCCAGATATAATTTGACGTAGCTTTGTCCGATTAGCTGCAACCATCGCTAGCATCGTTAAATGAGTGAGGAAGTTAAAGGCGTTTGGGTATTACTTTAAGGCTTACATTGCCAGTTTAGTTAGAATTGCAAATATTAAAACAGTGTGACTTCTAATCACAAAATATTAACTGACCTTATATAACAAATGCAGCAGTTGTTTAGGAGTCATTTGGCTTATGTCCAGTAAATGATTGCAAACCAAGAATGTATTGGCAATAATAGATAATGCTTAAGTGCTAATTAGACTTAATTGTGGTAGTCGATTCCGATGAAGTTCGACTCGGCAATAGATAATTTGTGGCAGAACGACACCTAACTCTATTAAAGTGGAGGCTACGATCCGTTTATAGACCATTTGACGGTATACATGTGATTGAAACCTATACAATAGGCAAAACTAAAATGGGCCTTGAGTTATTTGTCGTGCGCGATGCATGCAGACGTGCATTAGATTGGATTAAATTCTGAAATACACGCAAAAGCACCTTAAAGTTCTACTATAATTTAGAAAATAATAATCCATAACAATGAAAACCAGGAGAAATTTACTCAGGTGAAAACTGAGGTTACAAATAATGTCGGGGCAAATGTTCATTGCTTCAAGAACAGGTGGCTGATTTGAATGCTAAGTATATGAATTAAGTATAGCACGGTGTGATTCAGTCCATGGGACTTTTGATTTACGTCAGTAGACCCATTTTAGCAAGGACTGGCTCTTCGCCTCCAGTATACACTCCCTTTCCCTTTTCGTACTATATTAATGTCTGTCTTAGGCTGATTTTAATAAAACTATGGGCGCGGGCATTCCAAATGATCACAGTCTAGAGAGAATTGGTCATCATTAAGGAGTGATGGAAAACTTGGGCAAGCATTTTGTTGTAGAAAAATTTCCCGCATGTTAGAGTACCAACCCATGACCCTTTGCACAATCGACTGGCTTTCCTTATTTAGGCTAAATATGGTCTAGAAGATATTGTTTCACCTTTTACTCTATTTATTGATATAAATGCACCATGAGTGTCCACATTTGACACCGCAGACAAAATTTTTCAAATTTTAAATTGACCTTATAGGTGATTTTAGCATAAGTTTCAGAATACTCCCCAACAACTGATACCTTAAATGTTTAATTTTGCCACATTTGGCAGTTAATCTGTCAAACTGCCTTTTAAATTTATAAATTTAGAAAATAAAATGAACGATCCCTCTTCTACTTTTTTTTGATTTCTTTATTACTGACAATGGCTGCTTTGGAGGTTTTAAATTTTAGTCTACTCATCACACTAAATTCCAAAATTGTGAACTTACGTTATGACTGGACCCATTCAAAGACAAAATACCAACGGCTATAGGATCTGTTCATCGTCTTATATCTACTGGAAATTCGACAATGAAAATTGTTTGAAGAAGCAAAGTGGTTATAAAACGCGCCATAAACCGAAATAATATAAGAAGGTCAAATACAAACAGATTTTCTATGCTGGCATAGTAGCTTTGGGCGTCTCCATGCTTGCTCTGGTTCAGAGCGGATTTATAAGATGCGAAACTCAAATTCTTTACATTTACTGGTGATTCCCTGCTTCATTACTTAAATAGCTCAAAATATGCATACACACATATATACATACCTTTGGCAAATAAAATTAGGTGAAACTGGCTGCAGCGCTAGTAATCTATTTTCAAAAATTACCCTAAAGCGGTTTTATCAAGCATTTAGAGCATGGCCAATCGCACAATAATGTACTTCTAATGCCGACCTGTCATTGGCCTTCTTATCATCATTCCCAAATGTTGAAGGAGTTCGTCTTTAATATTTTCCCATTTATTTTACTACATGTTCCTTTTCCAGCAGTATAAACTTCTACATAAAATGTTACACATCTCGCAGGTACCATTTAGCAATGTCTAACCCCTATGCATTTAGCACTTTGGTAATATTATATTTGATCTGTGATCTCTGCATGTCGAAGAAAATATAACACCATTTCTTAAATAGCTTAATAAATAAGTAAAATGGGAATAATAGTCAACCACGGGATTTGGATTATCATTAAACCCGCCTCACTACCGACACCTGAAATGATATCCAACAGGCGACAGAGAAAAATGGCTAAATTGGTCTCTGTAAGGAGATGAGCATGTTGCAGTCACGCATAGTGACGGTGAGTATTTGAAGGAGATCTCTTTTGTAGAGATTAATTAGCTTGGCCATTAGAAGTTTCAATTCCTTCTTGGTCAGACAGGAGTTGACGTAGGGCAACCAGCCGTGATCGATTTCGTCGTTCTAAAACATACCGGCGCATTAGGCCGTGGCTGGCGAGGCTGGTATCAAGTATTTCGCTTTAAGCGCAGCAACATCTGTGGTTAGACCCAACAGGCCGTGCATCTAGTGCCTAAGGCAGCATATTTTAACCCAAACTATGCACTTTTGCTAGTGCAAACTGTCGTAATTTTACAGACGCTTTACACTAAAATGAAAAGAAAATAAGAGCCTGAAATCATTTTGAGTGAGCGTAAAGATAACTTATATGATTTTAAGAGTCAAACCACACCGTAGTCTACTGCAAAAGGAATCCTTTAAATTATAAGCAGTGTGACATTATTTCATGCATGATTTCATTACCTATATGCATTTTCCGTCGGTTGGAAAGTGAATAATCTGATTTGATGCAGCTGTTTTACCATTTAAACGTCGACCGAATTGTGGGCCTTCAGCAATTACTTCAAGCAATTATGCGGAAGTGTTTGACGTAAGGTAGATTGCATATTGCAGTTGTATCATCAGGAGGACTGATCTAAAAATAGAGGTAAAGATACTTTCCCCCACAGAGGAGTCAATATTTTACTACCATTCAAGACCGAGATAGTCAAATTTAATGAACCTATTCCATTAAGTCTGATAATAACAGCAATGTGTGCACTGTTTTACAAAGAAAAATGCAATTTCCACTACTATGGTGGTGAACCTTTGTAGGATTTTCCCTGCTGACATAAGCGTTACTACTTTGCCACAGCATTTACGAATATTCGTCACCAATGACGCAGCATATTAATTTAAGCGCCACTCGAAAAGCATCTTTTGCATTAAGACATCTAACCTGAATGAAAACAAGAGGACATACTTTGCAAGCGTCGAGACCTTCAGCAAAGAAAATGATCTCAGCTATCAAAGCGGAGTCGAGTGAATTTATGACGATGGAACACAACATGGGCTTACTGTCATTTGGGAATTCAGCGTAACTTGTGTAATCAGGTCTCATGGGAGTAAATCTACCATAAGATCAAATTACATTGCTCATTCTTTCCTTAGACAGAAAGCTGATGTTAAATTGTAGCTTTTTTGCCTACAACAAGGCAGCCAGTACCGACAGGATGGCCACAATTTGCTGCATTAAAATCACTTACACTTTACCATTAATACGTAAGAGTAGAATAGAAAGAGACATGACCTGATCACAGATGTCGTATTTATGTTAATATTTACAAATAAAGAAGGTGGTATGGACTATACATCGACTTTAAGGGCTACTGTTTTGGGGGATTATCCGAAAAATCTAAGCAGTACGCCATTCCCTTTAGCAGGGACCCTGGCGAGATCACGGACCGTTGATTTTTAGCATTTATATTTTATTCCAGTCATATTAAATGATTTCAGACAATCAGTTTGTCCTTCTGCTTCTTCCTAGACGTTTACAGTAGATATTTTTGTTATAGTAGCGATTTGCTTGTAAGAGCAAGCAGTTGAGCTTAAACAGAGTTGACTCATATTTAATATAAAATTAAAAATAAAGTAAATCAAGTGCCATAGACCAAATACTTTGTGATTTAAAATGCAATGAGTAATTCGAAAGAATGCACCTTTATAAATTCTTATACTCAAGTAATTCTACAAATTTAAGGAACCTACTTTGCTGGTAACTAAACCAGAAGCATTCGAGAGCCGAGGAATTCAGGTTTCAAAATGCATCAAAATAAAATTAGGTTTTAAAGTATCCTTTATTACAGGATGTGCTGAAGGACCCGAATAATCTTAGCGAAAGTCGACGCTCGGACAGTGAACTATACGGTATCACTATGACCCACTATCCTTCTCATTTCACTTGAAGCTAGGTCAAGAGGTGCCAACACTGTGAAGGACTCACCAAATGATCTTCAAGTGCACTAACAAAGTTGTCAGTAGATCACTGTCTGGAGTGATTCTTGCCTTAAGCTACAAGTGTAAGTTTAATGGCAGCCGCATGCTCTCAACCTTAATCATGCATCCCTCCATGCCCAGTTCCTTTGTTCTCGCCTATGACAGATCATTTATGACTGCAAGACGAATTTGTATTATAATTGTGGAAACTTTGTCGCTGTGACCAAGGTTTTGCCCCATGCTTTTTCGAATGGTTTCCCAATCCTGAAGGTGAATTGCATAATTGCTCAGTTTAGCTATCACAGAAATCATTCTTCCGAACTGGTAAAAGCGATCCCTTCTCCCACTTTGTACCCCCAAACGAAGACTCAGACAAACACCTCGTTCAATTTCATAGCCAAGAAATGGTTTAAAAATGACTACAATAACTGTCCGTGTTAGATTTAAGGTTCAGTCCAGTTTTATGAACAGTTATGCAATTCCTGGGACAGTAGCTGAAACTATATTTCCTTTACATTAGTAAAGAAATCATTTACCGAAATGCATTGCCAGATGAATGTGTGATCAGCATTATAGTATCACAACGATGGGCATTAGGTTGTTTTCCACTTCGATTAATTCTCCCTTTTCGATGGAAATCTTTTTAACAATCTGTAGAATTCAGCTAAGCACGCTTTCTTTTTTGGAGCATAAGCCAATGTCGCACTGAATGTCCACTAAATACAACTTCAATAAAATAATTTATGTGGGAAATAATGTGTCTTCCCAAGTCTGCATATGTGAAGTATCACCATCCAGCAGTGTTGAAGCCGTCCTACCGCATCACCCGGCGAGCTTTGCGCAGTTCGGTTACGCAAGCAGAACTAGTCATCACTGTTGTCATTGCATAAAGTTAATAGGAGTAACCAACTGGCATTCGATTGGACACAGCGTTGTCCAATAGCATTTAAAGTAGTATAACTATGAGGTTATTTACTGATGCGATTAGTTAGTTATGGCTCTAACATCTTCAAGCGGGTTTGCTTCGTTCGCCTTAATACTTCTCTGCCTATTCTCTAAATCACTCTACTGTTATAAGAACAAGGTTATTCTAGTTTCCTTTGACGGCTTTCGTCATGACTATCTAGACATCGCCAAATCAGAAGGCCTCGATATCTCGGCATTGGAGGCCCTTTATAAGCGCGGATTTCGCGGTCGAGTTGTGCCAATTATGCCCACAATCACCTTTCCGACGCACTTTTCAACAGCAACTGGGCGTTACGCTGAGAATCACGGGATAATGGCCAATGTCTTCTACTCTCCTGAGTACAATGCTTCATTCTCCTATAGAAACGCCTTCGACGCTAGCGATTCTCGGTGGTGGAACTACAACGATAACGAGCCCATTTGGATGACTAATGAGCGCCACGGGGACCGCAAAAGCTGTGTGTTTTTCTGGCCCGGAAGTGCATCCTCATATGCTAGTAAACTTCCTACAAGAACACAATCTCCCTACAATGCCTCCATTGATTTCACAACACGTATAGATCAAATCCTAGAGTGGATGCAGGAAGATGATAAAATAAGCCTGTGCATGGTTTATATGGAGGAGCCAGATGCCAGCGGACATCATTTTGGACCAAATTCAAGGGAGGTTAAAAGTAAAGTGGAGGAGCTGAACTTCTTGGTAAAGTATTTAATCGAGAAAATTGATGCAATGCCTAGAATGAGCGACTCGGTCAATGTGGTTTTAACATCGGACCATGGAATGGCTGAAGTCCTAGATCAAAATATAGTACCACTTTACAACATTCTTGATCCCAAAGATTATATCGCCAATCCATCGAGGGTTTTCTTTGGTATTTGGCCAAAGCAAGGTACGCTCGTCTCTAATTGGCGTAACGGTTTACGTGCCTCCGTTTCAATTTCTTTTGAACATAAATAGTGCTTGTTGAAACAATTCTCGATATAAAGGGCTTTCGTTTTTGTTTTACAATGCTCTGCTCATCTCAGACCACCCTTAGTATAACCATTGGTTTCATAAGGGTTTTTACACAATGAAATACTGATTAACTGCGATTAGCTAATATATCATTATTTTTTTTTCAATTTGCTTTCTTTTGCCGGCGACCTCAGGTGGCCCTACCGTGACGCAAATGTATGACAAGTTGGTCAAAGCAAATGTCACTGGCCTATCCGTTTACCTCAAAAAGGATGTCCCTAACCGCTATCATTATGCCGGCACACCTCGTTGCCCGCCGCTGATCCTGCTTGCCGATCCAAAATATGCTATCCTTTATCAGCCATCACAGCGCTGTAAGTAGCAACAGAGTCCCAGCAGCAACTTAATTATTTAATATCCGATTAGGATGTTTACAGCTTACAAATGTTTCAAATCTTCTTTAATAATACGCTGACACGTTACCATATAATTAATGCAGTTTTAGCATTTACGACACCTAAGCAGTTTAAAAGGGAAAAACGGAAGTGAAACCATTTATTGCCCTACTTCAATTAGTGGGGGTTTTTTATATTTAGATGGCAGGGGTGAACATGGCTATGACAATCAGGACACTCGAATGCACGCCTTACTGATAGCAGCCGGGCCGAATGTGAGGCAGCTGGATGATGTGCAGGAGATTCAACAGATCGACATCTACGCACTAATATGCGGCATTCTTGAGCTCCAGATGCCCAACGAAATCGACGGAGACCTGCGAAGAGTGGCGAGGCTTATTAGACCGCCACCTACGCAAGAGTTTATCAATCAATTCATGTTCTACAGCCAGAATTCTCTTAGCACTGACGCCTCCTCCAGTAATGTAATAGTTAAGAGTACTGCCTTTATAGCTTTTACACTGTTTATGATAGGCTACATGCAACAATTTATGTAATGTAGAGATATATTAAAATAGTGGATCGGGATGCAAATATACCAGAGATGCATTATTCTGAGACATGTAGGGAATGAACATCCTCAAATTTGAAGAAGTTATAGGCAACTAGAAAAAAATGATAATACCACTTACTAGGAGAGGGTATCAAAATCCTTCTGATGTTGAAATCAATTTGCCTATTTGGTGTCCATTATCTACCCTAATATTATACTCCGTAGATTTAGATTGCAAAACAAGGAAGGTAATTTAAAAACTGTTCCGCCATCGAAATGACACTCTAATGAGTACCAAATTGTTCTGATCCTGTTTTAAACAGGGCCGTGAGCTCCTAAACCATTGCCCTAGTAACTGTTTCTATATCAGCTGTCAACAAGCCAAAAAATTTTGTATTTGCATTGCATCCAATTATCCTTCAACTCTTTATTTAAAATCCACATTTTTCCAAACATAACCAGCACCGTCAAAGAAACCAAGTCGATATAAATTGAACAACCTAATCCACTTAGTCGAACTGATTTCTGAAAATCATTTGCTGATGAAGCGGATAGGGAGATGTTTATTTAGGGAGCATAAATGATAACCATAATATGCAAATGTCACTTAAAGGCCGTTGTGCGGACCTCCCGGATGGCGAGACCATTACGCTCCGAGTCGTTTCCATCAATGCAGATGGCGTGTCCCCTCTTTGGATGGTAGGCCGTGTGGGCCGGCAGGTTAAGACTAATTCTCTTTTCCAGTGACGCCTCCAATATGCCAACATTGCAAGTAGGCCATCAAATAGGTATTTGGTCTTTCTCCTTATTAACACAAAAATTTCTAAGAATAAGATGTTTTAAAACAAATAGTTTCCGTCACAGTAAAAAATTCGTATTTATATTTCGTGGCTCAACACAATAAACTATCTTTACATATTTATATAAAAAGATAACTGGTTTCGCGCTTTCGATAGGGTGCCCATAACAAGATGATGTAAAAATTATTTAGTCCTACAGTGCAGCCTTCATAAAAAATGACAAGCATAAATAGCTCTCCTCAACAGGGTTCATTGACGTTTTTCTGGAGGCGCGTTAGTCCTCACAAGATTCTCTCAATTTGCGCAATCCCGTACTCACAATTGCTTTACATCTATCCATGATAGCAAATTACTTCCTTAAAAGTACATTTTTTCTATTACTATGTTTACATTATAAACTCTTTCCAAAAATCCACTGCACTCCTTAAGGTTAGGTCAAGCTATGTGAAAATGCTTAGAAACAATTTGCATAAACCAACACAGGATGCCTTCATTCTGATGAGAATGAGACAGTTGGTGAGGCTAATCCCTTAGTCATCCTGGGCACCACCCATGCTATCATAAATTCCATTTATAAAATGGGATTTATCATACGCATTAGCCACATCCGGCAACGCAACCACACAGGGCAGTAAAGTTCTTTAAAAGACTGAATCCTAGCTGTATAAACGACGATTGAGCCTTTCCCCATTTCCGACACCTTATTGGTAATTTTACTAAACCTACGACAAAGGTTCCTAGCACAGTGATGATGATGACGTACGCCTTCAATTAATGATTTAGATGCTAAGGTAGCCCAATTCTCAAATGAGGAGACATCTGCCTGCATGAGTAAGTAGTCGAAGCACAACGATAGTAAACAAAACATTATGAAGTTACTAGAACTCATGATAGAAGTTTTGTTTGCTGCAACCAAAATCAGTAGATGTTTTCTATCGAGTTTTACTGCTGAGCATTAATGGGAGTGGCACACACTTTGACCTCCCGATAATACTTGATCAATTTAGCTTAAAATGGACTTATGTCGCTATAAATAAGAAAGCTTACACTATTCAGATGTTTCATTATTATTCTTAACAAAGACAATGGCAGTAGACATTTGCTCTGATTTGGTTAATTAATGTTCTGCGCTTTGATTGGTTACTTTTAGTATAGCCAAATTCTTTTATGCACCTTACATTCTTTAACTAAAAATTTGGCCAAATTTTATTAAAACGGATAGTTTTTAACTCATTTCTATTACCTTTGGCGGATTTTCGGTTATGGTAGAAGAGATCTAAATCCACAAACTATTTAAAATAGCCACAAGGCTCATTTTGAATGTGTCTGGAAAATTCGCATAGGAAAGGACAAATGGCAAAAAGAAATACAAATCTAATTAAGGTTACAAATTCCATTTTTTGATTAACTAGCTTGTTCCTATGCATTGCTCCCAGTTGGCTCTGGGAGCAAACTAGCAGAAAATCAAATCAGAGTAATAGACCAAAGAGGATTTTATCTAAGATTTAAAAACCTTTTCTGGGCACAAATATTGCCAATGGTTGGCTACAATTCCATGTATTTTGGAAAAAATACATCATGTTTTGAATTTACTAGGTCAGTAGTCATCAATTTTTTCATGAGGAAATACAAACAATCCAGAAAACAACCTTAGTTGACAATTCAAGCCAGATGTGAAGCGGTGGTCGCTTGGCATAAATTGATGCCATGCTTGGATGCATGAAGTGTCAAGCATTCTGCAACACATAGAACATCCCGGAGCATAACATTCACTACTGGTTAGTGTGGAGGTAAAGATCTTTCATCTATTGAAAAAAAGTTTTATAAATGGATTCAAACAGCAGGATGAACTCAAACATACTTTACGGTTGCAGAATGCCCATTTTTTCTTTAATGGAAACTTAGTCTAATTTTATAAATTTAATGGTCTTACCGTCCGAACTTGGTTCATAAAAACAGTTTATTTAGGATATTTTAGGGTGTTTAATTGCAGCCTAAGTTGATCCAAGTGCATTCAATTTAACTGTTGCTCTCAGTATCTAGGCTAGTTAGGTAACACATCTTTAAAAAAATTCTTCTATAATTACGAAGGGGTGTCTGGTTTTCCGTTTGCAATTATGCAAAATCGGAAGTATGTTGCAGTGCTTACAAGTTTCAGTTTGCTTTTAAGATGGAATGTTAACACGTTAGTATATTCATTATATCCACACATTTATATGAAAGTGTGTTAACATGTAAATTGTTAAGCTTTCCTCGAGAATAGAGACCAGTAATTGACGGTTGGCTTTGTTACGGTGGCAGTTGGCTTTGGCTGGACTGACACCAGTCTCCAAAGGAAGGCATTTTGCGCATCCATGCTACTTCCAACAGCCGTCATTATGTTCTAGCAGAGTTAATGGACAAACTGATAACTTACCGCCTACGTGGCACTTGTACCATTTGGTATGTCACAAAGATGGCACCCAGTTTCAACCGCAGCACCTGTAATTTGCATGGCATAATTCATGCATAGTGCTTATCATTTTTGGGAGGATTACACGACCCTGCAAGACATCAATGGAACCCATTTTGAATTAAGAATTCTGCACTAGGACTTTAAAAAAGCAAGAATTTAATCGAGTTAAAGTAGCGATAATTTGTTGCATATACTGTTTATGACATTAGGACAAGCACTGCTGAAGTCATGAGGAGTGGGGACAGCTGGCAGTATCTTGCAGAGGTTACTACTGACATACCGGATGACTCCGAATGTCACGATGTAAGGCCGCTAGTCACCATCCTAGATACCAGTGGGAATCAGGCCTTGCTCGGTCAAAGCATCAGTCGGGTCATAGCCTCAAATCGACCCCAAAGAATATATGTCCGATGTTTTAATGAAATCCAAAGTAGGCAGTGTCATATAGGCCGGGGTTATTGGTCAGAAGATGATTGATATATTAATGGTAGGATTTTGGGCAAATGCCGAGAAGCCATGTTGGACGACAAAATCAGAAATCACACCCAAATAGGCCACCGCAACTTATTGGGCCTGCGCCGCACTGAGGAAATGGTATCCCAACATGATACTCTACTGATGAATCCTGCTAGATACTTTTCAGTTAGCGTCCTTACCTGTGGCATCTGCTTCCCAGAATACCATGTCGGGAACTATCCAATATGGTGATAAAGTGGATGAAGTTAAAGGCTTCGGCTGGTTTAAATACGTGCATGCTATGGAATTTAACGTTAAACAAAAGGAAGGCTGGGTTGGTTTGCTTGATAGGCATCATGCGTTACTACGGGTAGCTGTCACAACTAATACAAGGATAGATTAGAAGGCCTACAGAATCAGGATAGTGGGACTAGGGTATGGATTAAAACATGCATCGAATGATTTTACCCGGTCTATATCCTTTAATTTCGTACTAGAGACCTTGCACTAGTAACCACTGACTTTCTATATTTTTTGCTCTTTGCATTCATTCATTCATTTTTTCATTCATAGTCCAACTTTTGCATAATGTTATCTTCTGTCATTCAAGCTACATGAACTTTGGGACAAGGCAACTTTTCGATCCTGAAGAAAAATATTTAATTTTGTGTTTAAAAAGGTAGTGAATTAAAATATTAATTTATTGAGAAGTAAGCAACTATGACCTCAACAATTCACAATGACGAAGTAATTTGATAAAAATGTCCTAAACATATATTTTCGTTTGATCTGGAGGAGGGAATGAAGTTGCTGTAAAAACGGAATTCACGTTTTAATTTTAAGAAGTCAAGATTCATTCGCCACCATATATCTGCTAAGATTTGTACTTTTTGAATGGTCCTACAAATTCTCTCTTACTGACGAGTAGGTACTTTGTTTTCTTTCCCATTACTTGACTAATAACTGCAAGTTAGCTGAGACTGTTTGTTAAATTCCCACTGCCCAGGGATCAGTGCTGTTTCCAGAGGTGGAATGATTTTAAGTGGTAAAATAATGTCTAATCTTTCAATTCCTAAACACTCTTACTGTAGTTCGCGCATGGGCTGTGCCGAGGTCTAGACACCCTGCAGCTTACATTAATTATCATTGTCAAACGACTTGTTTAGAACTTGAGAAAAATCCTTCCACTTGCCTATGGGCTTCCTTAGCACTAAACCAAATAATTTATCCCACTTAATGTATACTCGCTAACTGATTCCAATTAAAACACCAAAATAATGGAAGATAACACAATGCTTCTATCAGTACCTTGCTTGCTATTTAAGGGGTAAATGACCACATCCTGAAGGCGATAAGTTACCCGTTAATGAATCACTTTTACCTTTGGTAATTTCTACGGCATCATAACTGTGGGATGGCTTCCATCCATTCTTTCTGAATTGGAGTCCTCCACTTTTCCGAATCCCTCATAAAAATAAGCCCTTGATTTAAAAAGTTTGCGTGAAGGCAAATCTAAATTAGGGATGAAAAACAACTTTTGTTAGAAAAATGTATCACGCGGAGTCTTTCCTGATATCAGAAGAAGTTATGGTCATACGGCAGAAGACACAATATTAATAAGTAAATATTGTGTTTAGGCAACCAACATGATTCGGATTTCACATCACCTAGTAGAAGTACAATCTGCGGAGACTTACCCGCGTAGCCAAACGTGGAGCATAAAAAATTTGTCACTGCCATTCACAAATGCATGTCATTTGTCGGAATGGTAGGAATGTAAGTAGTGAATGGATAAAGTCAACGAAGCCCATTAAAGTCCTCACCACCCAAATCATCCTTTGGTAGTGACTGTTTTTTGCCAATGGTCTTGTAGATAAGGAACTTAATTTTGCGAAATGAATTTAGTAACAGTGCCTCAAGTGATTTGTGGAATAGAAAATGAGTCAAGTCAAATTTAAATGCAGCGAAGGAAAAAAAATGGGCGTAATTATCATAAAGTTAATTAATTTTGATGTAATCTTACAGAAATTACTAAAACAAGCTATCCACTTCTACTTGCCTTGGAGTCTGGTTCAAGAATCTAATAAATACGTTAACTAACTTTTGACGTTTATTCAGTAAATTGGTAATCAAGAAATAGAAATCATCTACAAAACCAGTTACACATTTTTGACACCTGAATAAAGAAAAGAAGCACCAAAATTGACCTACGAGACTGCTCAAAATTTACCTCATTTGGAAAAGCAAATTCAATTATATGGGGTCTTTATTAATTCGTTATGCAAACCGCACTTAATATAATACAGATTACTTGTTTGAGTGTCGTGATTACTATACAATTCATTATTAAGGAGGAAGAAGCCTTCACTTCGATACTAAAATGTCTTTAGTTTGAATTCACAAGTTGATTTGATGTTGGTGTTGATAATTTTGTTCTCAAATGGTGGATATTAATTGATTCCCCCGCCCCAACCTTTCGTATTTTCATACCTTGTAGTTGCTTTATAGTTGGGGTCGTTAAAAAGCTAAATAATATAGGTCATTTGGATTTATTCTTGATCATTTTGAACTACATTTGACAACAATTTAAGCATTAACAGGAGCTACTAAATTTTTCTTTATTGATGCATATCTACGAAAAGCTACTGAGTAGCATCTATGGAAAATGGTATTTCATATCCAAACTTGGTTGGAGTCTTAGTAAGCAATGCAAATTAACTAAGATTTCTCAAGTTCAATAGTCGTCTGGTTTGTAGGCAGTAAAATTGCTTCAATGGTACAAATGGTATTAGTGTGAAACTGAATGCTCTGTCATCCACTCCATATTTATCAAAACGAATTCGGTTTGAAGTGGGTACCATTCAAATTAAAGGTGCTGAGATTCAAAATGATCACCGCCTAGAAAAGAGAGCTAATCACCAATGGGATATGTTTTCCGAAGCGGATTCGGACGCACGAGAAACATGAACACACATGACTTGTTCACCGACCAGTTGGTTTACCTCATCAGAAACATATATGAACAGGAGGTCGCTTGCATGAATATGTCGTGCATTTTTGAAAAATCCATGGTCGCATTAACCAAATCAACTTCTATTTCTAGAAATCAGAGATTAAATTAGATGCCTGAGTTTGGATGATATTTCAAACAAAGCAGAAATTTTAGCAAAATCATTCCACTATCTAAAAACAGTCATATAAGTTCGTATCTCAATATGACTTCATTAGTTCGGGTCTATTTGCAGTTAATAGGCAAAGGTTTCGGTCCATTAACTATTTGATATGAAGAACGCTTGTAGGGACTTTTTTCGGAATACTTTTATTTATTCACATGCATTACACTCATAAAATATTTGTATTTCTGAAAGAAATACAAAAAAAGAAAAAAAAAAGAAAATCATAACTCTGGCCAAGTAACTGTCGCAAAGTATTTGTTCCGTTGATTTTGCGGAAAGAACGCATAAAAAGCGGTGACTAACTGTGGGAAAATTAGCGCCAAGATAACGCAGTGGCTGCAAACTGTTCCTTAGAGAGCACTGGCCCCAATTGGATTCAAAAGATGCATTTGCTGGGTGGACTAGATTAATGGATCACTAAACTATATTTGACCTCTGAAATGGAGAGGAGAAGAGGAACGGACATTGCAATCACTTGCTTGTGCAAAACATGGAAAGAGCAGCACCCTAAATATCATGCTTAATATCATACATTACATGATATGCAATATGGAGCCCTACGGGTGGACGTACTACTGAGCCCGTTCCAAAAGCCGTTAACCGCCGTGGGTATTATGGCACAGAATAATGTAAAGAAAGGCAGCCAAATTAGGTTATTTCATTTACCAAAAGCCTTAAGGAAGAGTTAAGGCAAAGTGAAGTCAAAGATGCAGGTGCAAAGCTGAACAGAACAGAAATGAACACAACACACGATAAAGAGAGCAGAATGACATAAGGTAATTGAAATGTGAGGATTGGGAACTCCTATCCATAACATTTTTACATATGCTGGATTCAGGCTCTCCACCAATTTATGTAGACATTGAATCTCTTCATCTAAAGTAGTCGTATGTTTCCAGGAAAATGGCCAATCTATTGTTAGAACAATTAACGACGAAGAAACAAGTGCTGACCATTAAACAACTCCGGCATGAAACTGAATTTAACTCTCTCAAATGAGGATGGATTTGTTTATTTGGCCAAAGCTTAAGAAATCATTTCCACTTTAAATAAATGAGCCCACATGCATGCTTTCCAAATTATTGTATTTAAGAACATGAAACAATCATTCTGAGACGTTACGCAGTGAACATTCAACTCACTTCAAGGTTAAAAGTACCGAATGAAAAGTCAGCAATACCTTTTAGACTTCCTAAGCTGTAGATACATCTTTTATGATGTCGAATTTTTGGAGTTGCGAACACCTTCACTAGTCACTTATCACTCACAGCTGGTGAGCGTGTGGCCTAGTGGGTAACTTCAAGTAGACACATGGAACGTAACATCCCTTTCTGGATCAAGATTCAAATGGAAGTTGCACGAGAATCATCTTGTTGGAGGTCATGTCACCATCGAATGTGATGGTGCAATGCATCAGAGAATTGAGAATACAATATGAAAGCCAATTCTTCGCATTACCTTAGGGGGCACCAGTTCATTATCCCCTCTCGCCAGCCAGGCGCCCATTTTTAGACATTCTTCAAAAACACTTGGGGTAGCATTGTGTGGTTGTTGTTAGCAATGTTAGATGATCCCGTCCTCATATTAAATTGTATGGCTAAGCGATGCCACCTTGTTTCCAACCACCTGATGCATTTGGAAATAATAGGATAAGAAAAATACTCTAAAATTTACGCTACAGCTACCCACATAAAAGCCAAGATCAAGCGACTAGCCTGTAAACACATATTCAATCATTTTTAGGTCGAAACAATTCACTCAGCACAAGTTCGGTCGAAATAAGTCACATCTGACTGGAGGTAACCGAAGGAATCATTCACAGACAATCGTCTGCTACAGTTGGTGGATATGTAACTGTGCTTTGCATTTGTCCATTCCCATTCTTCATGGAAATCTGCGGGCAACATTGCTTTATCTAACCCCACCTGATTGAACCTCGCGCTTGTTGGGTAATAGGATTGTCATGATGAAAGTCCACTTCTAGTGTTGTAACTTCTGATTGACATATGAAACCATAATTCAAATAACTGATTTAGAACTTTAAAAGTATTTTTTTGATAAACTTTTGTAAGTTTAACAACTGGGACATTTTGTTAGTCTGAATTCACTGCATCTGACTCAGCAATTGTAGGTAAAACCATAATTGGTCAAAATCTCTTCGCAATTCTGCTGGTATTTTCAATGATAGATTAAAGAGTTTTCCCAACCCATTATTTAAAAACTAACTACACATTCAGATTTGAGAAAATGGCACAAATGACCACTTATATGCTCCAATTAGCACATGAACCTGAGAATAATAACATGAAGTACTACTGAGTGCAATCGTCGTAAGTTGAAATAATAATATATATCATTTTCATCCCTTTTGCTTAATACTTGCAATTTTTATGAATTTAAATAATAGCGACTGGAGATGAAAATAAAAATTTTAAGAGTTTTTTATTAAAGTAGTGTCAGTAATTTATTCGCTTTAAAACCCGTCACAATATGCCGATGAATTAAAAGCCCCTTGAATTTAATCAAGATCAATGTTTAATTTTATTTAAATAATACATAAGACAACTTGGCTCGAGTGTCTACACTTTTGATGGACAAGATTATGTTACTCTGTTATTCAAGATTTTCATACGATTACTAAGTCAAACATTACAAATTCTTGAAGAATTGGGTAGCATCAGTCGTGATAATCTTTACTGGACAATGTGCAATACACATCTTTTTTGACGGCAAATTCTGCATCTTAAGATGGTCAGCTTAGCTGACTTGGTTCTTTCACAGATACTTGCTTCTCTCACCTGAGACTGTCAACACCTCAATACGCGTTGATCACTCTTCTGTATAGTACCACTCCTCTATCAAATCTGTTCTGCCATCGATTACTCGACAGGTTTGACCCGAGGATTAGAATTCGACGGTTAGGGTAAAATACAACAATAAAATGCGCTTTCCTATAGAATTTTGACATGACATCGTAGTTCTACCGATTTCATGAACAACTTTTAGAAAAAGTGATTTGGTGATTGGAATCATAAATCTTATTTGTAAAACTGCTTTGGGCTTTGATATTCCTGCTTATCTATCACCTTAGTGATACAGGAATATTGCTGAGGCATTTGTGAACTGAGGAGAAGTAGACATGTATCGCATTCGAAAATGCTGTATCATACAAGGGCAAAAGATCAGACATATTTTATTAAAAGACCATTCCTTGAACATTTCCAATGAAACATCTTTGTTTCCTACCTGCGGTTAATCACAAAGACAGTGATATGCGCAGCTGGTATGGGAAATGAGTGCCAAGATCACTGGGGTAAGCCGACTTATTAAATTTTTGGTCCACTCAGATTTGCACTACTATCGTGGTAGTATAATACAAAGTTTAAGTCTATGGATTCCTGCCTCTTCTGTGTGCAAAGACTATTCTTGCACAATACTTTGACCTAAACCAAATCATCTCTGATTTATTTCCCAAATCGCAGTAATGGTACATCGATATGCAATGTAGTCCCATGTAGTGGGTCATTCTACTTCTTAAAAACAACACCATGAAAAAGTAATTATTGCAAGGAAAATCTGCCAATAATTCCTCTTGATCACTAGCACTGTTCGTTTAATTTGCGGTTTACTTACCTGAACTAGTAGGTGTTTATTTTCCCAGCCTATACTAGCCATTACTTGCTCAGTTTACTAATAATACAGATTAGACAAATATGGCTGAATTAAGAAGGTCTTGAGTAATGCAAATTGGAAAAGTTTTCCTTAACTACTTAAGAGGATATAATTACCATCCTGATTAGGTAAAATAAGGAATTTGCACTGTTTAAAAGCATATACATCTTTTCAAAGCATTGCTTTTACCTAATGTCAATGCAACGGCCATGATTCGAGATCCAATTTTACATATATATATATATATATATATATA
>NW_020170562.1:21797-26890 GCF_000524195.1 Echinococcus granulosus | reverse complement strand
AAACCAGACTACTGATATTTAAGTGGATGCAATTATGAGCATGATTTGACACCTTGTAAGCATATCTTCCAAAACTGTCCCGCTCATTTGTCTTTACTACATTCAATGCCATATATTAACAACCAATTTTTTGGCATCTCAGTTTTTCCTGCAGTCAAAAGAAGCAATAATACTAGAGCAGAAAATGCATTGCCGACGTATGGAAAGACTGAGGGCTCCTGCTCTGATCTGGAGGCTGTATCATTCAACGGAAATACAATGGCGGAGCCTTAGCTGACCCATATCCAAGGCAATGTGTCACACCATCAATCAAAGCATTACATATTCTTTTAGGCATCCCTTTCATATTGCATATTTTTTTTTCCAAATCCTCAAACAAGTAGTTGCCTAATAGGTATTATCAGCATAGGATCAGCGACAGTTGGGAATAAACTCGAAACTCTAATCCAGTACGGTACGCTTTATCACCCAATCTGAAACTTGGTAGACACTGGATACAAAAGGATTATAGTTTCTTACGAGTAGTATCATAAATACTAGTGCCATAAAATAGTGTCTCGCCAGACTTCAAGTTTATACAAGCTTGATTTACTTAAAGTGGTTAAAATGAGATCTAGTAGCACAAAGGCACTGCATCAGACATTTTCAAGTTGCTGCAGTGTTTGGAAAACTTTAAAATAAATAAAATACTTAGAAACTAAACCTGTATCCGGAGTATATTTTGGCAATCGCATGCATTTTCGAGTCTATGTAACACCTTTTTTTGTTTTTAAGTTCCTGTTTTTTCCTTTTTTTACGCTTTAAAATTTAGATGGAGTATATATTATCTGATTGGCAGCAGAAATGACTCCCCCCAATTACACAACTTCTGCTTTTTGGGCAAACGAGGCTAGCCAACTAAACATTAATCATTTCTTAGTCATTGTTTTCGAGAAGACGAGAACTTTTAATACGCAGAAAGTTGCTTTTAAATGTACCTATGTGTGTAAGCCTCATCGAGCCTTCATTTTGCTATATTTCCATGCCACTCTGGTAATGCAATGGATCGACCGCCAAACATTAATTGAAATGTGTATCCTTAATCAACAAGTTACACATTTTAAACTGCGAACATAGTCTTGACGGTTTTGAAGATAAGGGGAACAATTTACAGTAAATTACTTGCTGGTGTTATGTAGGTAAAATGGCTACAGAAGAGGTTTAGGAGCATGAGTGGAAGAGCCAAGAGATTCCCGAAATAATATCTTATACCTCCTCTCATAAGTTAAAGGAAATGTATGCGTTTCTTATCCAACTGTATCTACTGCGAGGCAAAACAAATAACTTAAATGAACAAATTTTACAAAGCAAAACAAAATAAATTTTTGGCATTACCACCCTCTTCAGGTGTGCATTGAATTGACACCTTTAATCATTCATTCTTCTCCCTGTGATATGCCACAGTATATTTGTCTTTACTTCACCCATCATGAAGCATCATTCACTGTTTTCTATAACAACTGGAACAAGGCATGTAATCGGAAACATTCTACTTCGTATGCCAGTGTGCAATTCAAATTCCATTTAAATTTTTGACGTGACCAGTCATAAAATGTTGATTTCATAGACTCTGTCCAATTTCATTGACAGAAGATCAGCATTTTTTGCAGCTAGTACGAAAAATGAGATAACTTCAAAGGTGTCGTACGTGTATCTGGAACATTTGGAATGTGAAACCATACACCTAAAGAGACAAAATCATTGCCAGTATCATTAACCATATTTGTAGCAGACTTTGTAAATGGAAAGTTGAAATCAACATGGCATAAACCGAAGGGGTCTTCTTTTGTCATCAGTACGACAAACTGCAGTGACAGGAAGAGTGATTTGTCGGATGTTCATCTGCATATTGTTTTAAATGAAACAAATACCTCAAGCAAAATTTCTCCTTTCAAGCATCTGTTAGAAGCAAAAGTAGGGAGGAACAAGTGAGAAATGGAAGAAGTACACATGGCTGAGTCATCGGTCTCTTTTTAATCGATGTAATTTCGTCTACTTTCCTTCAGTAAACAGCGCCACGGATCCATGATAAGGAGCTAAAGTACACACAGTTAACTAGAACACAAATTTCGCCTGCCTCTCTATGCAATTGCACTTGCTACTGTAATGATTTCATCCTCCTTTGATTTTAATTATTTTCATTGACTCATTAGTCATGAATATTTAGTTTTTATTGACAAGCGTGCCGAATTTAGTTGAAGAGACGGGGATTATCAAACATGCTTAGAAATGGTATATTGCGGCATAAAAAACAGCTATATACAAGCTTGAATTTTAAAGTTTATTGCAACCTTTATACAACTCAGCTAAAGTTAACTATTTTTAGCTAACTAAATTGTGTGCCAAGGTTTTTAAATGCGTTTAAAGGCATCAGAGTTACTTCTTAAGACAAAGGATAAGACTCAGGCTGAGGAGTGGAATCCGCCGTCAGATTTACACTCCGTATATATGAACAAAATTTATCAGGCATTTTGCATATCTGACTTTTTTGTAGTTTTGTCTATTACACACGCATTCTGCTGCATGTCACGACTCTGCACACAGCGAGGTGTGGTGTCCAAGGGATATTGCAAAACTTTTGTGTGCTTTTGCTGTGCTTAAAAGGAGAGGTTCTCGTGCGGCAGCTAATACGAGGAAGGCAAAATGAACTGACTAGTGTTAAGTTTATGCTGCTACATTATTTACAAAATGTCCAAATCCAGTATTATCGAAATACTTAACCGCAGTCAAAATTGCTACTAGGAGTGAAATGGTGTTTACTTCTATCTCCTTTGAAGTCGAGGAGGAAAAAATAGAGCATAGCATTGGCGTTTAGGAGGGCACAATTAAACGAATGCCTGATATTTTGTACTCAATTTGCAAATTTGGGCGATACTTGCATTTGTTTGAATGTGATGCGTGAATGAAATTTGCCTGTCAGAGACTTAATCCAAGAGAGTCGGCTGTATATATAGCATCCCGAGTTTCTCTTGCAGAAGAGAGAATACCTAATACACTGGCAGAATTTATATATTCAACGTACAGAGGGGGTAGGAGAGACTGGCTTGGCTCGGAGACCAGTCCAACGAAAGAGGTACAGTGGCTAAGACGCTAAGTGGCCTTTTATCTAAACCGACAGTTCAACAACCAACTAATTACAGCAAACATAATAAATTACCCAGACAACATAAAAATCGGCTGGAGGTAATAAGTAGGTCAAAGCATATTTCTTGGGAAGGAAAATCAAAATGCAACTCTTAAAGGAAGAAAGTAAATTATGCAAGCGAATTTCGATGCTCAAACCTCAGTCTGAATCGTCATAGTAATCTGATTAAAGTGCAGCTTCAAGCGCAGTGAAAATGTTTAAGCCTTTCCATTAGAAATTCAAGATACGCTTGTTCCTTTCATTTTCATTTGCTTCGATTTTCACAAATTAGGCCATAACTGGTAGTTGTATTTTTATTTTGTTATTTTGCACAATGCTAAGATAAATTTGCAATAGTTTTGAAACTAGCCATCATTCTGCTCTTGGTCTGCTTTTTCAATGATAGCTGTTTTATGTGGCAGGAACACTCAAGTTCGTTGTTTGACTTATTGCCTCAGGATCATTATTCGATACCACGAATTCGACTGCATAATTTAGCAGAGAACGGAAAGCTTTGTATACTCATGGGTATCACTAGGCAAAACAGGAAGCAAAAGTCGAAAAAACCATACGGATGACCTAGATCAAATCATGATAGGTTTACTGCTATGCCGTACCTGTCGAGGCTAATAGGTGCATTTTCATAGATTTTGCTTAGTTTTATTGCGCATAAGGCGTTGATTGTGATCCGTTAACTTTATCTAAGCAATCAGTCGCTTGTTCTTGTTTTTCAAGATGAATCTCGTGTTGGTCCTTTTTATCAGACCAGTGTCATTGATGCTGCTAGAACCTGATCAGCGGCATACATGCAGAAGTACTCTGAATGGAAGGTGCAAATTTGGATTCCAGGAAAAGGTTTTCTGTCGCCAAACATTGACACGTATTTGATTGAAGCATGAAAACGTGGGCATGTTCTCTGTGGGTCGCCAAATGACATCCAAATTGTTTGTGCGACATAGAGCCACATTAGTGGGCTTATTTCCAGAGCCACTCCTCCTTTGAATTTTGTATTGTGCAATATCATTCATGAAGGTTTGCAAATGCACTTCTGTGGCTGTCTTAATTACTTGTAGCCGATCTACCTAATGTTGTACCCATTCCCTTTAAAGTAAGCGATGAACGAATTTGAAATTTCCTATTGTGAAACTGGTGATCTTATAACCAATGATTGACTGAATGTTGCGATCTTATAATGAAATGAAATTTTTGCTATACATTCAAAGCCAACTTAGATGTCATCTTAAAAAGTTATTTGCGGTAATATGCTTATTCTAAACTGAGTAATTTGTGCATATTTACACTACGGCAGATAGCACTACTAGCTATAGAATAACAAAGTGGTGCCAGAGTGTGCACAGATTATAGCCATAATAAAGGGATTTAATAAGACCCAAACCAGATTTGGTTCAGTAAAGACAAATAAACACTCTGATACAGTCTCACTGTGTCACTAATGAGTGAGTCTTTAGGCAGCTATGTCAAATTATCAGCTTAATGGTATTCATGTGTCTATGAACGCTAGTGCATCGTGTTCTATCAACTGTCATCGTGATCACTTTCATGTCACCAAGAGTGGTGACTCAAATGACCTCTCACTTAAAAATTAGGTGTGAATTGTGTCCCACTAGAGAGACGAAGTGCACGATTGATAAAGTTACTGCAAATTCACCAAACTCATGCATGGATTGAGCTTCACCTTATACCTTGGCACTCTAAATTTGTCATAAAAGGTGCCTTCTCATTACAAATAGCAGCATTATACTTCCAGCACCAATGGTAATGCTTTCAATTTTCAATGCTTTATATTTCATCTAATTATGTCTTGATTTGATAAAAGTTTTCTCGTGCAACCAGAGAACAACACCTTAGCGAAACTCGAATATTCCTTTTGCCATCCCCATTTTAGAATTTGCTTTAGCAGTTTAAAGAG
>NW_020170562.1:15396-21697 GCF_000524195.1 Echinococcus granulosus | reverse complement strand
AGTCGAATAAAACACTACCAATTTGTGGTCTTATGAGGAGATTTCGAACGAGTTTTTCGCATTATAAAACCAAAACCATCGAGTTACCACCACTCTTAGTGTTGGGAATAAGAGAACCAAAGAATCGTTCGATGAGGAAGTGGAAGAGAACGCGCCACTGAAATGGCTCCTCCATTTCATGTTGTTTTCAGGCTCAACATCCTAATTATTTTTCCACATATTCCCCGCACAAATAGCTCAAATAGACATATCGTAGTAAAGTAGTGCTAAAACGTGGCACAATTTATGTTTTGCTACAGGTGACAACTTTTGATTCGTAGGCATAGCACCTCGTGATTCGCATAAAGCACCATCAGTCAACATGTGCTGGTCCCGCTAATTTCAGTATCCCTGTTACAAGTCTCATTACCCACTATCAAATCTGCTCACACTCATCATGCATTTATTCATGTGCCTGTTTCACCCTCAGGTATCCCATCGAGGGAATGAATTGGCATTAGCATGCTTTGTAATGGCTCGCCGTGTTTATGGAAAGACTTTGCATCTATTGCACAGGATCTGGGCACAAAGTCCGAAAGTTGGATTGGCGAATTTTGCAATACGCATGCAGATAAGTGTGAATTGGATGCCTTTATTAAGTATGTCAGTCTCATTTGCATTCGTCTCCAACGGAACGCATTTCTTAAATTGCCTTTTAATTGCGCTTTTTTTATCAAACGCTTCCCTTTCCATCTTTAGCAGCAGCAACGAGAGGCCCGGGGAGGTTGCGGAGAATGCTGTGGAGCACATGGAAAGTGCATTTACACTTTCACTAGCACCTGGATGAGCGTCAGCACCTGCAGTCCTAATAGTAGCAGATCCCATGACAGCAGATCCCCTCGCTAATATAAAATCAAAATCGGAATCAACGTCAAGCAGTCTCGTGGTTGCGTTAGGGCCATTCTCCACCGTTAACACTGCCATATACTACAGTACGAAGGAGAATTATTTGCCTATTATGCATCAACACATTGTAGCAAGAGAAGCAGATGAAGAGAAAGAAAATGGGTCACATTCCAATGCTCCAAATGATAGATTGGAATTTGAAGAGGTGCAAGAGGAGGATGAGAAAGAAGTGGAATAGTAACTTCATAGTACATGAAATGTACCGCAATGACTGTTCATCGATCAACTCAATGTTCAAAGAGCACTATCAGTGGAGAATTGTTGTTGTATGCGAGTATTGCCGGGTAAGGGGAGGAGGAAAAGGGGAAGAAGGACGTGCCCGTAAGGCACGTCCATATTCAACGTGGTAAAGACAAACCCTTGAACAATGAATTAACACCTCATTGATGTACCCATCCCATGTTGCACTGTACGTGATCACAATCAAGTGAATACATGTCTGTATTGTCTGGCTATATTTAGGTTAAACCTAAATGAGGCACTTCGTCGTCCTATCCAAGGCGATTTGGTCAATATTCTTGACACATGTGCAGAAATAAAGACTTAGTCAAATGCTGCCTCACTAACTTCATCTTATGCCATCATCTGGGCTTCTAGATAGCCTGCCTACTTTAGATACTTAAATCTCATTGAAAATTACACCTTGTAGGCTCAAGTGCCCGTTTGGGAAACTTCCAGACCTATTGCAAAGTGGCTTATTTATACTTACTTCTTCCACCAACAAAGTCATCACAGTTGTTGTGTAAAGGCCTCACTGGTCTATAGTGCCGCGCTTTTGGATCAAGGTGTGTAAAGAAACTTGAATCTGTGGTTGATAAAGTTAGTTTTAAACGAGACAACAAAAGCAGGCTGCCTTTGAAACTGAGGGACTGAGTTGTGCCAAGATTTAAGAATATGCCGAACCAGCAAGCTGCCTTCTCCTACTCCTTCTGAGACTAGGCTAATAAATTTGCACTTTGCTTTTCAACAGGTGAGTAGACTCTCCGTCTGACAGATAGGAACATGAAAGCACTGCCGGTTAGGCTTCATTGCTGGTTGTAATCCACTATATAACGCATCACTCAGTAGATAAGTGACCTCCAATCCAGCCAATTCCAAAGTGCTCAGTGTGTCTTGCTTTGTATGCGCAAGAATCCGACTATAACCACTCAGTTGTTCTTTCACTCTCTTTGCCCAATGATGACTAGATTCAGCCAGTCACGTTAATTTGCTACATAATAAGAAAGTTTTCTTTATTTCATTTTCACTCGTCATTGTTGGGATAATTTTTGAGGCCAGGGTTGCAAGTGATTTGTCGCAGATGGGTTCATAGCGACATCGACGGTTATATTTTACGTCGTTGGGATAGTGTGTGAATGGATTGGGCCTTTGATAACTTTGAATGAACAGTAGCTTTCTATCTACCCTATCGCAATGGACGATAACCATTCTAGCAACCAATTATTTATCTCCCGCACATAGATTTGCTCATGATTCACAGAATATGATGATAATGAGGAGGAAGAGGAAAAGAAGGATATCTGAAGCAGAAATGGAGCTCCTGGAGGGAGAGCAGGTAAGACTCGGAGACCAGGCCAGCGACCACGGCACAGACTACTGAAACTTGTTCAGTCCCCACACATTTTCCCACCTTCAAGGTCTCATGCTTTCTGGTCTACATGAAGCCACTGATATCCGAGCTAGACAGCTAACAATAGTCACGAATTCGCACAAAATTTCCCACATCCCGAATTTTGTAAGAACTCACTCTTCCAGGTGAATCATCAAAGCAGTGCATAAGTGGTCAAACTTCGCCCCTCCTCTAGTGGTGTTGGTGATGTGGACAGGTAATCGGACAATGCTACACCAACAGTCAGTCAACACCAGTGTGACCTACGTGTGATATATCAAGAAACATAGTTTAAAATGCGAAAGACACTTGCAAGCAGGTGCACATACGAATGTGCTGATGACGTTAGGATTGCGGTTACGAAATCTCTACTTGGATACATACACATGCACACTAGCATTGGGAGGTGGGGGTGAAGACACCAGCTTCTAGTATCAGATGTACTAGGCACAAACGACTAGAAGAAATCAACGTATAATACTATTTTTTATTCAATGTTTATCCGTTCTGATTGGTGGCACCTCTGCCACTGACCACACTCGGTGGTGAGTTCACGAACACGGACTTCTTTTACGGTCCACTCAGCGCGCCTTTATCATACTTCTTGCTTAAATGAAGTAGGGGTTGCATGAGGTAGAACACACTGACAGACTCCTCGGCCACCAGTTGGAGCGAGACGCCAGAAGTACAAAAGCTCATTATTTGTGTCAACAGACGCTGCCCACAACACCCTCCTTCACTGGCAGTCACGGATATTGCAGGGCATTTAATCATTACTTCAGTGTGGACAGGCATATGATGCAGTACTCCGTTTGCATATCTCTCAGCCAACCATTTCTACGGAGAACCGTGTGGCTATCAAGGAAGTTACTTAACGCGTCTCCACTGGGAAAGAGCGTGTTGTTGGCAATTCTCGTTCCGCAAATACTGATAATGTAGTCATGAGTATTGCGTCTTCGTTCTCTTGCAAGTGAGATTAAGTATGCTGTCGACAGCCTCCCAATTTCTCTGTAACGCATCTCCGTAAATTCCAGCATGTGAGCACATCAATACAGTTCGATCAATCTTCAACATAATGTGGTTAGCCATTATAATAAAGCACATGATACCACATCTCAAAGGTTGAATGAATCTCTGAATGCTTCCTGCTGACACCAGCATCAATGCCTGTGTTTTGCAGTCTCCTGACGTCGCTAGCATGAAAGCACCAAATCATCAACACACGCTTTCTTGCATTTGACTCACATAAATGTTGAGATCGTAATATAGATGCTTTATAACCGAAAGCTGCCAGTATATACTCATGCTCTGCGTCATGAATTGCGAAGACCAACCTCAAAATACCATAAAATGTGTCAAAACCAGGATGCCTTCAGAAGACGTTGCAGACGATAAATGAGATATATTTATGATGTGAACGAAAAAGTGTGGACAAGATTTCATCAGACTATTGTCTGTGTCACTGTGCCTGCGGATGTGGCTCTGCCCCCACCTTGTCTCTCTTCAATCACTATAACGCATCAGAGAAGGTGCTTCGGCTTCGTTCGCCTGCAGAAACACAATTATATCCTTCATCACAAAGCCGCACTTTTTAAGCGAACTAGTCCTACGTCACATACATGGGTTTTGCACTGACCACATTGAACTTCTCCACCACACCACTGAATTTAACGCTAGCTCATCTGTTTGCAATTTTAAATATAACATTTTTTCATCATTTTTCATTAAAAAAAGAAACAAACTTTAGGCTTCGTTAGGACTAAAAAACAAAATCAAAATAGTGAAACATCAAGAATTGAGAAAATTGCACAATTTACACCTGACCACTCACGTGTACGAATTAAGGCTTCTACTGGGATTAATAACATGGAGTACTTCCAAGTGCGAAATTTATTTTTTTAACAATGCTACAGCTCATATACGTCTGGTTCCCCTTACATTTGCAAATTTTTTGCATTTAAATAATAGCGATTTTGAGAAATAGGAACCAAGCCTTTAGGCAACCTTTATAGTAATAGCAGTTATGGCGTTTTATTTGCTTCCAGAGCCAGTCAAACTCTATTCACCAATGATTAAAAACAATATTCGCACCAAATCATGATTTGTATGTTTACCTCCATGTGATTACTGCTTGGCAAAGCGTCACCTAAGTGTCTACACTATTTGAGGACAAGACTCTGTTACTCGGATATCCAAGAAATTCATGCAATTGCTACGTCAAGAAGTTCAAATTCATTTAAAATCGGGTCATAGTAGACGTGATAGGATGTGGCAGTAGTCGATAAATTTGGCATACAGACTTCTCTAAGGAGCAGTCCATTAGGATCTCAAAGCAGACATGCTTTGTCGTCATGATATTATTAATTAATATAACCATATTGCCGAACAAAACAACTAACAATAATTTAGAAAATGATGCTCCATTCCTCGTGTATGCCCACCAATTATGTGAGGCTGTGATGGGTGCATAAGCTATCCGACAACTCGCTCTCAAGTCGAATAACAAACAGGTTGGCTGGCAACAGCTAACAAGTGAAAATTGACTCTATCTTCCATTCGTCAACTAAAGGTCCACATGCAATTTGTGCCAATGCGGATTCCAGCCTAGCATACAGCTATCATTATATCTCATAATCAATCACTGATAACCTCGGAATATTTCCACTGAACAGCGTAAGGGATAGGCGAGACATGTTCTAATCGCTTGTACAGGTGAATTAGAGACCACTTTTTAAAACGCATATAAAACTGTTAAGCACTTTTATCAACCTATCATCAACTAGAAAGTTTACATGGGCAGGCTCTGAATAATTCGCCTCTCCTATCAAAAATTCTCTTATCCATGAATAAACTGAGAGTATTTGTATTTTGTCAGGGTAAAGACTGCAACATCAGTAATGGCCGCATTGCTCTATTTCAACCTTGAGAATTTGCTGGTATCTTACAATTACATTTCCATCTACCCGATTTTTTGTAATATCATTACTCGCAGATGATTATTGACTTATGACTTTACAGGATTGCCTCCAATGGACTTATTTGGAGGTATCAAAGTGTCACGCGATTATGCGCACATTTCAAGATTGAATGGACAATGAAAGGTGAGGGCATGGCCACTCTTATATTACTGCATTCAGTAGACCTGTATTTGGGTGAGCCGTTATCAGTTCATAAAAGCTATACTCCCTTTCCATTGTTACGCGACCCAATCGTTGGCAAGAAAAAAATGGCGAGAATCAACACTAACTGAACTGCCAATGTTTGGCGTGATCAAGCGACTTCTGGACAAACACATGCATCTTCATTTGCCCGGTGCCATAACGGGGTAAATGGACATCTCACTAGGAATGGTTAATGGGCAGAAATTAACAGTGAAGCTGGTTTCACTAACCACAACAAACATGTTCCGAAGTCGATTGTTCACTCATGTGGAAACATTAAGGGAGAAACCATCTAAACACGAATGTCCTTTGGATTCAGATAGTGCTAAATCACCAAAGTCTAGTCCGCTCTCCACCGAACTGGTGTTGAAAGGTACTGAAATGATGCACGTAATAGACAGCAAAGAGAAGTGGCAGAGCATTTCATGTAGCTTGATTTCTACTTAAAAATAAATAATAGACACTTTGTTGCACGTATCAAGATGAATGCACAAAAAGCATGATGCAACTTCGCCACGGCTCCCAACGATAGGATGATTGAAGGGAACAGGTGTGATGCTGATTCCATGCGATTTGACGCATAATT
>NW_020170562.1:12859-15296 GCF_000524195.1 Echinococcus granulosus | reverse complement strand
AAGAAGTACACTTGATCTGAAATAGGTGTAGCAAATCCCTTCAACTCCTTTCTAGGAACTACGAAACATTTGAATGAATAATTAGGATGAAATCATATCTTTTACAAAAGTTATTGGTCCAGCGACTTCTAGTGAGCATCGTCCTCACAAGATTGCATGACCTCAGTGGTAAACGGTGAGATTGTACTTGTCACAGTTAACTTGAGTAGCAAACAGTGCATCAAAACATGCTGAGATGGGCCCATCAAAAGTACCTATTTTGTGACTCATGCCTATCTTAACAAGAACAGCTCTGAAGGCAGTTATTTGTCTGCGTTATTTACATTATGCGACACTTATAGCCACCTAAAACCAGTGCAAGTGACTTGCACAATTTTTCACTCAATTAAGTCGAAAATAAATTCTCATAAACGGTCAGTCCACTTTTGCCTTAATTCTTTGAAACAAGTTCTCATAGGAACTGTACAGTGTAAGTATGACTGCACGTAATTACCATCAACGAGGCGCATTAATCTCAGAATGCGAAACTCTGTGATAGGGAGTCGAAAGCTATTGGCTCCTGTTCGCGATGAAACATGATTATTGCAATACCCAACGCATAGGCACTATTGCGACTTGTTTTACAGTTTGCTGCTTTTGATAGGGTAATTTAATGTTTTCAGGGGGATGTTTAATAAATTTCAAACAGATAGAGCTATTTCCTTGCAGTTACTTCTAAGCGCATCTAGTTTGATCCAAATACACAGCAATATCACCAACATGGTAATACTTACAGTTTAAACAAATATCGTGAGAAATGTGTCGGTTAATGTAGGGCTGCATGAGCTGTGAAAAGCACTTACGTTTAAAACGAATTCTGCATGCGCGTTGCAGCCCGATTTGGGTCTCAGCGAAACATTAACTGACATCTCGTCGATTCCTAAGATGGTCGCCTGACCATCCGTCGAGGCTTCGATGGTCTTGTAGAGTTGCTGCAGGTCCTTGAAGAAGGTGCGCTGAGTTTTGGAACAAGACATCTGGGGGGTGAAATAGTGGTCAAGGTTAATAGGTTTATTCGCTTACAGTGAATACACAATCCACTAAACACGGCAAAAATGACGTGGCAACTGCCTCCTGTCTCCTCATTCTCGTCTGTGACGCTATCATCTAAGGGAAGGAAGAAAATTGGCAGTTTCTAAATGCAGCAAGCCTATGTAAGTGATAATAGGAAGGGTCAGGACGTAAATTGTCTAGTAAACAGAACAACAGTCCGTTGTGAAGCGTAGCAATAGATCACTGCATATTAGAGTTACACATGTCGAAATGAAGTGTGAGAAATAAAAAGAGTGGATTTTTGTAAACTCGCCGTGCGTACATTCGACGTCACTGTTGACAATCACAGAAAAGAATAATTTCACTTTTAATAACCAAGAAATAAATTTAAATAAAAATCGGAAACATACGGCGTATCAATTGATTGTCGCAATGAAACGTCGAAGAAAACTACTTATGCACTAAAGAATGGGTGCGCGTCTCTGGTGTATAAATGCATGTTGCATTGTGACTACAAGGTCGAAGTGGGCCAATCCGCGTCTAGCACCTGCTTGATTCGACAGTTTCTTCCCTCACTATTCGCTGTCACTACGACTGCTAACAGTGGCGGCTCCTGGTTGGTCGGCGTGCCAAAGCACCTACCATGTAGGCTGTGCTTTGGTGCATGCCAGTGTGTCTGCTCCTCGTTTTCTGCCTGCTTCGCATAACTTGGCAGGCGAGAAAGTCCTCTCCATATTGCTCAATGTGACAATTAAAAGCAAAATTAAAGTAAACTTTAAAGAGGGTTATTTTGCATAAAAATAGTTCATTAAAAGCGATGGTGTTCGTGAGAAGCAGCATCACCTATCTCAAAACAGTGAATAAGTATTTATAAGGTGATAAAGCTTTGTGAATATTCTAACGTGAAGCAGAGAGCTGAGAAACCTGTATGAATTAACAGAATGTGCGCTCAACTCCCATATGTGGGGGAACGGATGAAGGCGACGCACAATTACATGCCCACCAACTGCAGCAGAAGAGTGACTGTAAATGCTTTCTTCATTTGCCTCTAGTCCCATGTGATTTACGTCTAACGAACATATGCTGAATGAATGGGTTGTACTGAGGAATGAGCAAACATGTGTTTGTGTGAGTTATTTCGATTTTAGCTTTCATGCAGGTAGCTGCGGCGTAGATTCTGGAGTATGTCTTACTCTACTATTTAAAAATGCGTCAGATATCTGGAAACCAGGTGGCATCGCTTAGCTCCACAATTTAAAATGAGGGGGACAATAAAATGGTTTGCGTTGAGGTTTTGCAAAGAATGGGCCGTCAAACTACGCACCTCGCCATGCGCTTCGTGTGCAACAAGTGTGCTCTCAAGTCTCTGGTGCATTGCACCATCACACGCAATGGTGACATCACC
>NW_020170562.1:10772-12759 GCF_000524195.1 Echinococcus granulosus | reverse complement strand
TGCAACAAAGTGTCTATTATTTATTTTTAAGTAGAAATCAAGCTACATGAAATGCTCTGCCACTTCTCTTTGCTGTCTATTACGTGCATCATTTCAGTACCTTTCAACACCAGTTCGGTGGAGAGCGGACTAGACTTTGGTGATTTAGCACTATCTGAATCCAAAGGACATTCGTGTTTAGATGGTTTCTCCCTTAATATTTCCACATGAGTGAATAACCGACCTCAAAACATGTTTGTTGTGGTTAGTGAAACCAGCTTCACTGTTAATTTCTGTCCATTAACTACCCCATTATGTCACTGGCCAAATGAGGATGCATGTGTTTGTCTAGAAGCCGCTTAATCAAATTAAATATTGGCACTTCAATCAGCGATTATTCTCACTATTTCCTTCTTGCCGACGATTGAGTAGCATGACAATCGAGAGCGAGTTCAACTTCTATAAACTGACAGCAGCCCATCCAAATGGAGGTCTGTCGAATGCAGTAATATAAGGGTGGTCATGCACTCACCCTTCATTCCCACTCCATCATGTAATTTACACATGATCACGTGACACTTTGACACCTTCCAATATATTTATTTGAGGCTTCCCGTAAATCCATAAGTAAGCACTTCTTAATTTATAAGCTTGTTGCCAATATCAGAGCTACCGTTTGTCTCTGGTTAATATGACCATGAACAGTCAAATGGGCAGGAATATAGATTTAAGAAAGTAACTAATTCCCATTGCTAATAAAAACATGTGGCCAATAGGAATGTTGCGACCTTGATGCCAACAAAGTACATTTAATGTATGCTATCTCATATGTGTAACGACGCTGCGTATTTTGATGGGAGAACCAAATTAGCAAGTGGTGGTCTGAGTAACCCATCCCTTTGACAGTATAGTTGAGTAAATGCTCCAATAATTATCAATGGATATTGGGAAAAGAGCACAGAAGAAAACGCTTTCCTACACAATGCACGATTAAGAATATTCTGAGGTTACCTTAAACTTCCAGTGAAATCCTTGGTTGGAATTTGCATTGACACGATTTGCAAATGGGCAATCAGTTAGCGAGTTGAACCCACAGTAAGTTCCTACTTGTTAGCTATTGCCAGCCCACTCGGCCTTTATTCGACTTGAGAATGAGCTGTCTGGCAGCTTAAACACCTATCACGGTTCCGCACAATCAATATTTACATGCAGGTAAACGAGCACCATTTTGTGTCTATCAGTAGCATCGTATTCTTCAATAATGTCTCCTTCAAAACTCGGCTAAGTGACTCCTTAATGAAATTTGCATAGCCCAATTAATGGACCGCTGCAACATCCTATTCTCCTTTCTACCCTCCAATCCTGTCGAGGTTTGCTCATGTCACGCCAATATTTCCAGTATCCCTTTACATTCCGCCACTATTTTTCCCACGATTGCACATCCGTGGCTTCATCCTTAAGCATTCGCCTTGCAAAATAGTACTTTTATGCTGATAACCGGAATGACTAGTGCACCGCTTCTCAGCACCCAACAATCCTCCAAAACAAGTCATAGTTATTCTTGGCTGTCTCATATTCTGTAGAATCTGCGTCACAACATAAATAGCCGACGAAATTAGTGAAATTGCGGGGCTGTGACAAATGCTGATGATAGGCATATTCAATTAATGTATTTTATTCTAACTTCGCATTCCGAGCCTTGGGCCAAGAATGTCGAGTGGTAGATGGCAGAACACAAAGGACGGAGGATTAGAGTTGTGCAGAAGCGTGATCGACAATTACTCGTTGCAGAACAACGCCCAACTCCATAAAAGTCAAACATACAACCCGTTTCAGCTTTGAGACATTTTCAGGTCCAAGGTATGCAGGTTAGGCTTGAGTCATCAAATGAATCACCTAATGAGGCGTGTTCCAAAAGGCCTCAGAGCCTAGTTTTAATCTGAGAAACAAGTAATCCTCAATTATGGAAATCAGAAAAAATTTGCTTAATGGAAGACCGAAGACACTA
>NW_020170562.1:9646-10672 GCF_000524195.1 Echinococcus granulosus | reverse complement strand
GTGAGAGCTGAATATGGCAATGAGGACAGCCACTTGAGATGCATATCAGACCTAGTTCTTTGCCCCGTAGTAGTAATGAAGGTGTGCTGCCGCAAGTGACAGCGGTAAGGAGCTTATGCTGTCCTGATCTCGGCGAATCATGATATGTCCAACTGATGCCAATAAGCCAGCCTAAACACTGTGGAAGAGTGGAGGTTGAAATGGTCACTGCTGCCATGGCAGAGTAAGATACACAAGGAAGACGTTGGAAAAACGTACTCATAACAGCCGAGAAGATATGAGAAAAGTTCCAGTCAATGCGGATGGTGGAGCCGCACCTCTTCCTTGTGCGGGAAGAACCTTGAACCTCATGGGTAACATTCTCACCAGGTGAAGTTTATCATACACAACTGCCGTGATTGGGTAGGTCCCTACTTTAACTCCACATATTGTGAACTGCAAATTAGACTGTGCGCAAATCCATCTGGACTCGACTACCCCCATGGCGCGGGTCTTTGCAAAAGCCAATCAACTGCAAACACGCTTTCTAGTGGTTGAGTGGGGGTGAAGAGCACCTGAAGAAGCCTGTGTAAGCGATGGCCTCCGTTTCTGCGTCTTCTCGTTCTATCTCGATGCACAAAAGAAAGGCGAAGGAGGAAGAATGTGGGCGTAAGGGATGGAGGAAAGGTCTTTGCCATGCACAATCTCTGTTCAGGTAAAACGATGTTTGCGTAGGAGGGTTCACAGTCAATGCACCTCCAGTCAATGCAGCGAAGCCCATTTTTGACTGTGAGTAATACCCACTCCCCTGTCTGCATCTTCCACTCATTAAGAGGCTACAAACGGGGCTTGAACAAGGGGAGAATGTGGGGCGAATGATGGAATGTCACTTAGGCGCTGCCTGCCATGAAGGCCGCTTGCCATTGTTTTGACGGTGCCACACAGGCAGAAAGGAGGCCAAAGGAGCACAAGTGTAATTAATGTGTTTTGTTTCAATCAGGCATGCATAACATAATGCACACTTGGCCAATCTTTTTAAAATCGAAA
>NW_020170562.1:7946-9546 GCF_000524195.1 Echinococcus granulosus | reverse complement strand
TATAACCACGCATTTTGGCGCGTAATGCGATGAAGGCGTATCCCAATGCCTGTGTGCATATTTGTGTTTATGGATCCTCACTTACGTATTTATAGAGCATTTCGCGACTCTTTTCAAACCATTTAACGAGGTAAAGTGAAGCATTAATGTGTAGGCAAATTCACTCAATTCACCACTGCTTGCTCTAGACACCCGCCTACGTCTTCAAAATGTGTCATCGCAGTGAATTGTCAAATGCTCTCTTCATTTTAAGGACAATGAACATGGACTGATCAATTCCTGTATGCCAGCGATTATGGCACTTCATGTATGCTTGCAGTTTATTATTCCTGTAAAGATAGTAAACTCAAGAGAAATGTAGACAGGACCGAACAGTCACCTGGCAACTTCAAACACCACTATGCCGAGGCTTGACAAATTTGGAGCGTGATGATACCTTGATGTGGGATGACAGTTAATGTGCTCTGGTGCACGTTATGACAATTGTTCAGCAAAATTCTGCTCCATGTCAGGAGGTCAAAGCAGAAGCCAAATTCTGTGAAGTGAACGTGAAGCCACTAGCACTTCCTATAATTCCTACCCTTCTCCAGACATCGATGCGTCTATCATCACTATACTCTCCATTTGTCCACTAAGAGGCCCACTGACATGCCGACACACGTGTAAAGCAGCAGGAGGTCGCTAGGCGTCAGATTCTGAGTCGAATGACCAGGATGCCCTCAAAGACAACCTAGTGACTTGTCTGAACAAACACACCTACCGGAGAGTGCACATTTGCAGGGGTCAAAAGAAGTCTACTCACCCACATTTTAACGCAGCTTCAGTCACCAGGCAAACTGAAGCATTTAATAGCCCCAATCCGCTGGGCGATCCTTACCTGAAGACAATACCTTGAATGAAGCAGTGTGGAGGTTTGAGCAGACAACGCTATTTTCTGTTCAAAATGGCAATAAAATGAAGGAAAGCTTGCAAGAGGCCTATCAGATTGGCCATGTAAAATCGAGTGGACTTTTGCACGCTAGTCACGGAGATAATGACATTGGTGACAAATACGAAGTGGGTAATCAGTTCTCTTCATTTAAACCCATGCATTGCAATGAAACGGAAATACGCAAAGGTATATGCCACTGTCTTTGCCGTGGCGATTCCTCAAATGCACTTCACATTCAAAACACTGGTAGGCGACATGCAGGCAGCTAATTGACTTACGTGGACACACGCCGTGACTACAAGTGGGTTCAGCTTGATCCACTTGGAGTTCATTTTCTACCTTCATATTTCGCAAAGTTGAAGGAAGGAAACATGCTTGTTGAAGACGTAACTCCATTGCTTACGAGGACCCTTCCATGCAAGGAAGTGAAAAGCCACGTCATAAGCAGTAGAACTGTTTCTCCTCTAAGACTACTCATTTAAAATGACTTTCTTTGCATACACCGCATTCTGGTGTGTCTTGCCTCCTGCTACCATCAATGACCTTTCTATCCACTCTCGTCCACAGTTTCCAACTCAACGAATGATCTACCTTCTTGCTACGCAGATGTGGCCATCTCGGTTTCTTTGCTCCCGTCTTTCCTGAGGGTTATGCAGGATTTTACTCCTG
>NW_020170562.1:6335-7846 GCF_000524195.1 Echinococcus granulosus | reverse complement strand
CCAAATTGGTTGTGCTCTGCGATGTTTTCATATCAAGCGCATTGTGCGCATGGTTGTCCTATGCGAGAATTTGTCCTCTCCAATCAAGGACATGGTCTCACCGATGACTTAATTCCGCCAAATGACGTATCAGGGAATCAGGGATCTCCGAATGGTCGCCACTCTTATGGAACTCCACAGCATGTGGCATCCGAATCGGCCAGCAGGATAGAAGTGTCAACAATGGTGGATGTGTTCAATCTGGTCAATCCGATGGCCCACATCGTGCCTGAGCCAAATCCACCAGATTCCATCCAAGTGATTGTAGAAATAAGGTGGCTGCGACCAGGTCATAATGGAATAGAATGGGAAAGGTAAAGAATCTCTCAAAAATATTCATGGAACTAGTTGCACATGTGGCCCAAGTACAATCACGAGGAGCGTCCAGACATCGTAAGATATACCAAGAGACCTGTCGCCTATCTGGATGTGGATTGGGATGCAATGGTTGCTTGCAGAGTGGAACCACATTACCTTCCTCCTCAAATGACATGTTAGACCGCCCCTATTTATTTCATGGCTGATTGGCGTAAGTCCCTGCTTCTCAAATCTGCATGGATCAAGAAAATGCCACTGATAGATCACTGCCTTCAGTGCGCACTTGATCGAGATAGAGCTCATCAAGTGACGACAATGTCAATGGATTCTGAACAACCTGCAAGCCTGGACAGAGTGCTGATTAAAACGAAGTGCTTAATGGGCGCTTTGATTTCATCAAGCCTATTCTACGGATTTCTGTTAGCGTTGGCGTGACATGTGCAGCCAAACATGTGGAAGGGTTACCGGCCCACAGTGGGGAGGTGGTGAGAATTTCCTCACACGATTTTCTGTGATTCTTGGGAAGGCATTCTCCCACTGCCAATTCTCCACCACAAACTTTCCTACTTCTTTCGTATTTTGGTTTTTTTTGTAGATCTGCCGATTGCAGCCATCTGTGGGCAAATTATTTCGAACAAAATGCACGTCTGCATAGTTGCATTTAGTATTTCCCCACATGCGTTTTGTGAGCACGGTCCAACAATGCTGTTCAGCAAAGGGGCACATCGATCCCCTCACTTCAGTAGAGCAACGACTGACCACCGCCAACTTGCTCACTTTCGCATTTGAGTCGCTCATTTAGTGAAAGGCCAGAACGGGTGGGTGATAACAACACTCGAGGTCACACAAGGGCGCCTCTTCTTGCTCTCTTTCTCTACCACCCTGCTCGCTTGGGCCAGCCAGATGACGACATCCCATCAACACAAATCCATCTACACACGGTGGCAAAGTGCCAAATGCTGCCTCACTAACTTCATCTTATGCCATCATCTGGGCTTCTAGATAGCCTGCCTACTTTAGATACTTAAATCTCATTGAAAATTACACCTTGTAGGCTCAAGTACCCGTTTGGGAAACTTCCAGACCTATTGCAAAGTGGCTTATTTATACTTACTTCTTCCACCAACAAAGTCATCACAGTTGTTGTGTAAAGG
>NW_020170562.1:4012-6235 GCF_000524195.1 Echinococcus granulosus | reverse complement strand
AGGAAGTACACTTGATCTGAAAGAGGTATGGTGAGTCTCTTCAGCTCAAAGTTAGCAGTTAAGATTAATCCCAATTAATAAGTAGGATGAAGATTACAGTTTACACAAGAATTGTTGATCCACTGACTTCTAGAGAGCAGCATGCACAGCAGATCATTTGACCTCACTAGTAAACTGTAAGAGCGTACTATTCACGGTCACTCGAACAGCAAACAGTGCATCAAAACATGCTGAGATGAGCCCATCAAAAGTACGTATTTTGTGACCCATATCTATCTTTACAAGAACAAATCAAAAGGTAAGTATTTGGCTGCGTTATTTACTTTATGCGACACCTGTTGCCGCCCACAACCAGTACAGGTGATTTGCACAAATATTCACTCAATTAAGTCGAAGGTAAACTCTTGTAGATGGTCAGTCATCTTTTGCCTTAATGCTTTGAGACAAGATCTCATAAGACGTGTGCATTCCCAGGATGACTGTACGTGATTAGCCTCAACGAGGCGCATCAATCTCACACTGTCATTGTGCAACTGCGCCCCAGCATAAGAAACTCTGTAATGAGAAGTCGAAAGCTCGCAGTGGAATATAATCAATGCTAAACCCAACCTATGTGCACTACTTTGCCTTGTTTTACCCCTTGCTGCTTTCGATAAGGTGATTTCATATTGTCAGAAGGATGTTTGGTGAACTTTGGACCGATGAAGTAATTTCCTTGCAGGCACTTCTAAGCGCATCTACTTTGATCCAAATACATGGCAATGTCACTAACATGATAATGCATGCAGCTTAAAGAACTACCGTCAGAAATGCGTGGGTTAATGTAGGGTTGCATGAGCTGTGAAAAGCACTTACGTTTAAAACGAATTCTGCATGCGCGTTGTAGCCAGATTTGGGTCTCAGCGAAACAGTAACTGACATCTCGTCGGATCCCAAAATGGTCGCCTGACCATCTGTTGAGGCTTCGATTTTCCTGTGAAGTTGCTGCAGGTCCTTGAAGAAGGTGCGCTGAGTTGTGGAACAAGACATCTATGGGGTGAAATAGTGATCAAGGTTAATAGGACTATTTGATTGCAGTGGAAACACAATCCACTAGACACCGCTCAAATGACGTGGTAAATGTCCCCTGTCTCCTAATCCTCGCCTATGACGCTATCATCTAAGGGAAGGAAGAGGTTTGGCAGTTTCTAAATGTAGCGAGCGTATGTGAATGATAAGAGGAAGCGTTGGACGTAAATTATTTAGTAAACAGAACAGCGGTCCGTTGTAAGGCGCGGCAATAGATAGCTGAATAGCAGCGTTGCATATGTCTACTTGAAGTATGAGAAATAATATAAGTGAATTTTTTTGTTAACTCCACGTGCATACATCGGAGAACCTAAATAGGCCATCTAAATTTTAATTACAATTAAATAACTTTTATAAAAAATATGAAGCATACAGTGTATCAATCGACTGTCGCAATAAATCGGCGATGAAACCCACCCAGGAATAAAAGAATGAGTGCGCACTTCTGGTGCATAAATGCATGTAACATTGTGACTACAAGGTCGAATTGGGCCAATCCGCATTAAGCGTCTGTTTGATTCGTCTGTTTCTTCCGTCACTATTCGCTGTCACTACGACCGCTGACAGTGGCGCCTCCTGGTTGGTCGGCGTGCCAAAGCACTTACAATGTGAACTGTAGGTTGGTGTATGCCAGTGTGTCTGCTCCTCGTTTTCTGCCTGCTTAGCATAACTTGGCAGGCGAGAGTTCCCTTCGTTTTACTCAATATGACAATTAAAATAGAAATCACGGTGAATGTAAAAGGGCTTATTTTACACACAAATGAATCATGAAATGTGATGATGTGCCTCAAAGTTTGTAAGTATGAGAATGAGAGAAACAACATAGATGTAAACAGCGCCACCTATCCCAAAACGGTGAATAAGTACGCAAGAGGTGGTAAGGCTTTGTGGCCATTCTAATGCGGGGCAGAGGGCTGAGTAACCTGTTTGAATGAATAAAATGCACACTCAACCCCACCTAGTATGGGGATGGATAAAGGCGATGCACAATTGATTATGAAGACGGAATCATCAACTTTTGCTAGCAACGAACTCACAACGCCACTCCAAGTGTTTGCGAAGAATGCCTGCAAGTGGGTGCGTGGCTGGTGAAAGAGGGATAATGAAGCTGTCCGTGTTGAGGTTGTACGAAGAATTGGCTGTGAAACTGCACAC
>NW_020170562.1:2116-3912 GCF_000524195.1 Echinococcus granulosus | reverse complement strand
GTGGCCATGCCCTCACCTTTCATTGTCCATTCAATCTTGAAATGTGCGCATAATCGCGTGACACTTTGGTACCTCCCAATAAGTCCACCAAAGGCAGTCCTGTAAAGTCATAAGTAAATAATCCCAAAGGAGGAGCGTTGCTGCCAGTAATCACAGCTACAGTTCGTCTGTGAGTAATGATACCACAAACAGTTGGATAGATGAAAATGTGCTTGTAAGGTAACAGCGAATTTTCGTGGTTTAAATAGAGCATTGCGGCCATTAGGGATGCTGCGATCTTGACCCCGACAAATTATAAATACTGTCGGTTTATTCCTGGGTAAGGAAATTTTGGGCACTTTTGATAAGAGAGAAGAAGTATTCGATGCCTGTCCGTGTACACCTTCTAGTTGACAGTAAGTTGAGAAAAGTGCTTAACGATTTTACACACGCATTAAGAAGGTAGTCTCTCATTCACCTCTACAAGCAATTAGAACATGACTCTCCGACCCTTTACGCGATTCAGTTGCAGAATATTTTCACGCAATTTTTAAATAATGCAGTGGTTTTGCCGTGGAGGTACTGTTGGTCACTGTGGCTGGTAGCAGAATCCAATGCCTAGTACAACAATATCTTTCGTCTTGGTCTCCGTCACTGGGTTGTTGCCGCATTAGAACAACTGAAGGTGACGTATGGACTCAATGTGCCATCATTAAAATTAGTTGTAAAGCTGGTCACTTGATTAAGCATGGACGGCATTGTTTGTTTCGCCAAACCTAACACCTATTCGCTGGAAGTTGGATACCTTGAATGTCCTTCGATTTGTGATTCCTCTTTGGCGCTTTGCTGGCGTTTAAGTAAGCAACTGCCTTCAGCGGTCGAAGTACCACTTAACTGAATTTATTTAGGCCTTTTAAATTAGGCAGTCAGTACGTGCTTTCTCCTCAAAGTACAATTCATCGTTACTTCCTTTCTTATTATGTTTTCATGAGAAGGTCATTTAAACATGTGAGGTCTGCCTAACTTGCGACAAAATATCGGCTTTTGTTCAGGCACTAAATTTGCGAAATCTGCAGATATCCGTGGGAATTAGTTGACACAGATGGGACCTGTCGATTCCCTTCATCCACTTTCGTGTTATGTCAAATATCGGAGGGGCACTAGCAAGTAATCGGTGTACGAGTCACGTCGATGAACCTTTGCAATGCCCCCTTGAACATGCACACGAGCAATTGCATTGACTTGGAATAATAAGCGTGAAGTGTTGAGCCACTTTTCATCAAACTTAACTTGCACACCCAGTAAGGTAAATTTTGCTGTACTAAATTGTGCGCATGGAAAACCGCTAGCACACACCAACCAAAACTTGACATTACGAATGCAATTGCTTCTTCTTCAACGTAAAACCAAATTATTCACTTCGGATTGCTTAAAATTGTATACTTGGAATAGTTTACTCCTGTTTCACACTGCAAAAGCAAACGGATAGCTATCGCTTAATTCTTCCCCGTGCGCAAAACAGGGCAGTACTGGTGTTGCTAGACAGAGCTGTGTGCTTTGGTCTGACAAAGTGTTGTGGAGGTGCGCATTTTATTGCATTGTCTGATGACCCTCGGTTGTCCAGATTCTTAGTTAGGAGGTTGAACTTAAGAAAGTGTTGTCAGAGGGCGAGATCAAGTAAAGTGGGAAGCAATGCGAATTAATGACATCAATCAAAGATTAAGTAAGGAAGCCAAATTGTGGATAATTTGTTCCTTTAGAAATCGCATTTTAATTTCCCTTTCCAAGCAATAAGTTTCGACATGTTTATTACCTCA
>NW_020170562.1:0-2016 GCF_000524195.1 Echinococcus granulosus | reverse complement strand
CAGAAAAGAAGTCTATTCTGCATAAAATACCAGCAGAACAAGTGGTTTAATAAGTCATTTACGACTTCATCTGCAGTGTCGTGTTCAATGTCACCGCTTGACGTTGAGGTAGGGCACTATACATGCACAGGTTGTGTCACATATGCTAGTGATGTTTTAGCCGTTGAGCGCTTCGCTTTTTGCCTGTAGTCCACAATCTCTCCGAAGATGCTGCATTGAAGCTGAAGTAAAGAAAACGCGATGACCACCTTGTAAAGTCAAACATTACAAAGTCTAGAATTGCCGAATTCGATACATCCTAAAGCGACTGTGTGAGGTAACGGTAGACGTGTTTTGTGTTGTGAATTGGTGCTAATGAGCGCTAGGACCGAATCTAGGTTGCGTTCAGTGTTTGCTTGCTCAGATTAGCCCAAAGCATAAATAATGCATAAAATTACGTGGAACTCAATATTGCCTCCCTGCTTCCTTCACTCCTATTTGAACTATTCATCGTCAGCAAAGTAAGGCGAGTATGAGCCTCATTCGGTAGTAATTTGTACAAGCTCCCATTCGTCTCGCCGTAGACAATAAACTTATTAGGGCTCAGTCCAAATCGAATGTTTCAAATTAACCGTGTCAATTGACCAATTCGTCGAGAATGTTGATGCACTTAAAAGCAAATCTCCGACAAAGGCGCAAACCAAACAAAATTGCAAATATTCAATACATGCTTGTACGAATGCACCTTCATGGTGGAAAGCGATCAGCGTGCGGCAACTTTGCGACTGGACATAATCTGTTAACCCTCGATTGTGTGTACATAGTTACAACACTTATCAAATGAAAAATGTCCTCGTTTAACTGATTCGCCCCTTCCAGATGCATGGAGGCAAAGGTGGAAGAGAGGAACACGAAAGCAATCGCAGGCATTCGAAACTGTTTAAAAATAAACCATTTGGCAAAGTCTACAGCATGTCTTTAGTAGATTTTAACAGTGTCTTAATGAAGCTATTACTGGTAAAGTTGCACCTTCTATTTGCAGGAAGTACAACTTCAGTCATGAGTTTGGATACTTCCGTTTATGAATTGCCACCCTATTGCTAAGGATTCATTAAAAGGCAAATTTATCTCACGTATGTAGGTCGATGTTCTTTCATTTGTAAATCAGGCCATCTCAACATCGAAAACAGCTTCTAATGAAGTATGTCAAATGCGATTTCTTATTGTACACCTAGTAAAATGGACAATAATATGCTGAAGGGAGAGGAAGTGGGAACTGCGATATCTGCAGCTTAAAATCAGTCTAATCAAGAACGTCATTGTTTCCTGCTGCTACCAAACTGCTGGTGGAGTTGGAGAGACTGAAACAGTGGGTCTTGCATCTGCTCAGCAAATTGCAGAGCAATGGTCACCGCATTCCCCACCTGCAGTCCGAGTAGAGGCAAGATCACCTTGATGATGGACAGGAGCAACGCGGTGCTTGTGGTCTTGTCACCGTCAGAATCACCCAGCCATCCTTCACATAATTCTTTCCCATTCACACTATTCACGCAACAGCTCCCAAATTGCAACTGCATATTGTGACTAACAATTCTGCTCCTCCGATCAACATTTCTCTCACCGTCTAATAAATATATATGGATGGTTATAAATCTATTCGATTGAGTGGGCTCGATCGCTCCAGTTATAGCTGCCTGATTTCTTCAAAAGTTTTTGTTGCATTGGAACAAATATGGCTCCTCGGTAAGGAGTGGAAGAATAACCGCACGCAGTGGAAAGGTGGGAAATTTTTGACGTGTTGGCGGATGACATGGAAGGACTTGCGATGGCGATGGTGTGGATATTCACCCTCTTGAAAGACGGCAGAGTAAACCAGTGCTCTTCAAAGCTCCTCATTACCTAACACTGAGAAGGAACAAATAGTATCACACTAAGTTTACTTTTTAGATGAAACTATATCCACTCTAGCCAACTGCGATTATGACTCAGTAACGAGCTGTTTGTTGAATTGTCATCCAGACATGAGTTCACGTTACC
>NW_020170563.1:110817-124625 GCF_000524195.1 Echinococcus granulosus | reverse complement strand
TCTCGCCGTCTACTTATTTATCTGCCTGTGACTGATCGATCATCAGAGTCAAATTGCTCATTTATTCTGTTTATTCTTAAGGAGCACGCTTTTTGCTACCGTATAAAGAAAGAACGTTTTAATTACCTAATACGAGATTTGGTGCAATTTTTGGGTTGCTAGTTTGGTATTTTTACAGATATCTGGATCCTTATTAGCCATATTGCGAGTGTTTCAAATGTCTTCCTAATTAACTAAAACCAAAAGTAGCGGTTTATTTGAGTATTAACATTACTACCTGTTCAGCAGTTAAGACGCAAGGGTTGTTTGTAAAAAACAAGGCATCGCTCTTCTTTTTTTATTGCACGGACAATTTGTGACCCTCCATTATTTGCATACCTACAACAAACCCAACTAAGAGATAACTCAAGTTCCACGTTAGTGACTAAAGCACAAGATGTATTCAGCACCTTTTACCTCATGCAAAGAATAAGACCGCTTCAGCAAAGATTCACTTTAAAAATATTAGTCGTTTAATAGGTAGAAAATACTACAGAAAAAAGCTATTTATAGTAAAATAGCGTAGCTGCAGATACGCACGACAGAAGTCCAGAGATAAATGTATCTAATCTTGGCATCCATACTTTCGTTTAACTAGGAGTAAAGAGAGATCTGCCTTCAACGAACCAAAATTGGCTGTAACTCAATTATAACATCCGTAGGCAGTAGGTAATATTTTCAGGTTTGTAGCAAACTGATAACAATGATGATGAAGGAGACAAGACTGGTTCATTATGTGCTTGATGTGGAGCATCACCTGCCCAGTAAATCCCTTTAGTTTATTCTGCCAATTAGAGACATGATAAATAAATTCACTGGATAATATACAAAATTCTTCCTCTAATTCCTCACAAAATCCACTGCATGATCTTCGTGTTTGTATCACGACTTATTTCGACTCGATCGAACATGGTAATGATGGGCGATGTTGAATTGTAAGAATGATAAGATCTATGGAATGAAATGCCATCGCTTTAAATGTACGATGCGACATTTTCCTAGAGTTTGTCATTTTATTTGAAATAGGTTCAAAAAACAATCTATCTGCGTTCACCTTTTAAACAACGACGCAGATACGTTTAGTAATGGCTAAACACGTCCACTAATTCAAATTTCTTAAGCGAGTTTGAATAGTGACATTTAAAACCAAGAATATTCTTATGCTTCTTTGAAAAATGTGGCATAACTTTATAGAAGCTGTCTGTCTTAGCTACCTCTTCGTCCAAATACCAAATGGACATGGGCAAATTCGAAAGACCCATCGAAAATCATTAGTTTAATGCTCATGCAAGTCAAAATTACAAAAAGGTACATTAAGGTAAATGACTATTATTGATGCTAGAGCATTTTGGGGCCATAGCTTTTTATTCCTGAATGCTTGAAAATTTTCGTTGTGCACTTTTACGTATCCAACCCTTCGTGAAATCGTAACTAGCCACTCCAATGTGGAAAAATGGCTTATTATTAGCGTACAGGAGAGTTGAGAGATCATACCCATGACCGGATGTCTGTGTCACCCGCAGAGTCAAAGAAGTCGAGTCTGCGTAGCCAAATGGACATTTAAGCAACAGTTCACTACAAAGACCTCTTCTTTCGAATGCTATTCTGAGCTCTCTCGCAGTTACCCTCCAGTTCCAACCTTAACGAAACTGTCTGTATATTGTAATCAACAAAAGGACAGGAACAAGATGACCTGAACAATAAACTAACGAAATAATTTAGCAGATGGTCCTTAATGCTAGACGATGTTCTCTGTCCGCCAACCCCTGCCCCAGTAAAACATGTCTAAAAACAGCATTAGGAGAAGCTTCATATTCCTAGACTTAAATGCTAATCTTTGGGCATAGAGACAAAGGGGAGGCATTTCCTTAAGGGCATTTTCTGTGTGGGGACAACTTCTTATCTATGTTCACCTTTAGGCATTGTCCAGATCTCGAAACTGGAGCGTGCCAAAAATCTTTCCCATTTCACTTCTTTTGAAGTGAGTCTTTATGGCCTTAACTATTCATCGTAGGTATCCTTCTATTGGTAGCCGACTAACGGATTCACGATAATTATTTCCTTGATGGGAGGGGAGGGTGGAGGCAGAGGTTCGCCTACTGCTGCCACCAAAGTAGTGTAACGAGTCATCCCTAAAAACGGTGAGTGAAAACCCATACCGCCAAGACGTTGGCAGAGCTCATGGAGAGCCAAGAGTCCGTCCAGCCAAAAAATGCCTTTAAAAAAATGTCAGTTGACTGCAGCGCAATTTGTTAAATCCAACGAGTGAAAAGCATTCCTAAAGGAAAAACTAAGGTTGCCCTTTCTCCTTTATTTCAGTATTTTTGTAATTAGTGACAAAAGACTTCAGTTTTGGGTTATTTAATTTCAAACCGGAACGCAAACAGGTATGCAACTAGCTACTTCGAAGGTACAAAAAACACCGGAATTCCTCCTATCAAAATATGGAGATTATCGACGCTCGTCGTATATACACACTTATATCTTGTAACAAATATGCTCGTCTTGCAATTTGGTGATATTTAGCTAAACACACACACGTGTGTGTACGAACGTGACGAGCGCTGCATCGTACGCGGTTATATGCCAACGACTACGGCCACGACAGCATCAACAGCAGCATTCGTACATACACACTGCCCTGGCAGTGCTCGCGTGCACACGTGATAGCACTGCCGCACACACACGCAGCAAATCGATTACCACGCTGCCGCATCTTTGGCCTTTGCTTGATTGGCTAACTGCACGACACCACACGCGCACGTATGCACTGTGACCACAAGGAGTGCGTGTTGGACTAAAAATACGACGCCCTCTTAACATGTGCAATGAGCGTGTCCACCTGCGTCCTCTACAGCCGATGACATCCATCCGTCCATCCCGTGTCCATCCTCCCACCCCGTAACCAACTAACCATCCATCCACCCATCCATCCATCTACCTATCCTCCCTGAAGAAGTATAGGATTGGGAGGCGAGTCTGGCGGTATGCGCGTTTGTTTATTCCCTCCCAAAAGGTGAGAGTGACCTCGATCGAAAATGGTAGTTCACGCTACTGACAACGATGACGCGATGATGTTGATTATCGTTATTATTTTATCTTGACTGCAGGGATATGACCATGAAGAATGCTCTTTAACGGTAACTTAAGATAATCAGCTTAGAGAGAGTCCATAGTCGCTTTTTCGATGAGTTTGTAGATTCAGCCTTCCATAGCAGATGGGTTTTATATCACCCATCCAAATTGTCTGGATGTTAGATGCCGTTCGCATTCTTTGCGAGAGGTATCTCACCAATGTAGCGCTCCACTTACCAATGAAGCTGTTGGAGCGAGAAGGGAGGTTACCAGTGTATCCGAGTCACACTAGACCAAATGAAATCAGTATAAATGGTATATTTGGTTCAAAAGAATTATCGTATGGTTGGAGTAGAAAGGCTGAGATTTTCGACTAAAATTCTTCATGTTGTTGCATACTACAGTTGCCAGTAAGACCTCTTAAATACGAATAATTAATGACTTTATAAAATCCCACTCTTCCCACTTATACACATTTACTGATTACTTAGGTACTATATGATACGAAAGGTTTCAGTTTGAGCAAACCAGTAGTATATTCGAGAATTTTTAGTTGACTACTAGTAAGGAATAATACATCAAAATCTATGGAATTGTAGAACCTGATATGCGGTTTCACACTTGATGAACTAAACCAGTATCTTTGATCATACTAGCTCAAACACGTGTTAGGTGCACACATCGACCGCTGACCATAGTCGTGAAAGCTCAACAGTGGTTAGCTCATATCTTGAAGCCAGGGTAATGTTCGAATGATTTGGAAAATCCTAGCTGATATTCATTCGCCGGTAAGCAATTTTGCAATATTAATGCTGAATTGGGAATTAACAGCAATTACTAATATCTTAACATGAATTTATAAACCGATTCTGTTTTTGAGACTTCCAGACATAATATGTGCGGCCATGTCAAAAGTATCCCCATTTTTTGTCCCCTTCAAAGAGTTAAATAAAAGCGAGTCCACTATGATGGCAACAACGATGAAAATTACACAAAAAATTGGTGATGATGAAGTGGGCTTAATGCTTCCCGAATTCGGGAGCATAATTTGTACCAATGAAGGAGGGAAGTATTTAAGGCGATCTCACAAATTGAATCGGATTGGCGATTACCTAATAAACTTATTTCCACCCAGTTGTCAATTACTGCCTCAATATTCACACTGACTGAACCATGGTATTCCAGATTTCAGTCTACTTTCATTCCCAGGTAGGTGGCAACTCACCAGTCTGAAGTGATGGAAAATTGTTACAACATTACTGAGGATTCAGCCAATGAGAGCCGCAAGTGTCACGGTGATGCCGTAATCATTTGTATGCTGTGGTTACAGTTCATTATTTTATTTTATCACATGAAACTGAACAACAGTAAAAATAGCTATAAATTTAGTAAAAATCTTTACACAAGAAGTCACTTGTTTTTCTGGGATAATTTTTTTCTGTATTTTCAAACCGAAGGCATTCCCATGAACACTGATGTGGCGTAGATGTAGGGAGCACCTGTGTATTATTGTAGAGCTGGCACAGTAAAATAATGGTGAGACTGTGTATTCCAATGGACGTAGCAGCGTGACTAATTTGGACAGCAAAGCTATTGAAATGTGATGTAAAAGAAGTTGATATTGTTGCTACACAGCAGTGCGTTCCAAATTATTTGAAAATTTTTAAGTACGTTAACCATCTATTTGACAGGCAGCTCTGGATTATCTCAGTGAACAATAATAGATTCCCAGTGTTCCATTTTTATGCAAAAGGGGTCAGCACTCTTGTCTAATACCCTATCTCATGGGCATGTCAGATATCACCAAATCATGAGGTCCATATCGGGAAATTAGTTATCCCCTTAACATTTGGGCTTCTTTAATGAAATAGTTGTCCTGGTGTTCCTGGCGTATCATTCTAGCAAATATCACTACAGCTTATATCTAGGCAGATGAATTGGGTGGTAAAAATCATAGCGGAGCCACAAAGTGAACTGAAACACAGCACCTTCATTTAAAATTAAAGAAGTTAGAAATTGTTATGCAAGTCTAGGTCCGATCCAAGTTGATTTTGTTCGGATTTGTAAGTTCTTCTTTCTATTTTTATTGCAAAGGCAAGGCTGATAAACTACCAGATCCAAAATCTAACGAAACTCAAGGTAAGTTAACACATGACCCCACCTTGATGATTGTTAATAGCGGCAAGGCCAGATTAACAGTAATATTTAGCAATCGACTTTGTTTAAGCCTATTACAGGCAATACGAATAAATCCGTCTTTTACCAACAAACTATTTTGGTAGAATTATGTTTGATTGGTATTTAACCCCCCAGACTACTAACCACCTTGGATTCAAGGCGTCCTGCCCATGTTTATAGTCTGCCAGCCCCTCCGTGCGTTAAAGTCATTGACATTAAGGTCCAACTTGGAGCAACAGAAAGCAAACTTGGTTTAAAAACGGTGATTCCAGATTCGTTGGCTGAATTCGTAGGCTATGGATGACTGAATCTCGAGGGTCTTACAACAGAGGGCTCACCAAATTCGTGTCAACATTTGGTAGCTGCTACAACCTCCAGTTGTCGACAGAGTTCAATAATAAAGAGTGATCACACTTAAAGGAGCAGTAAGTAGTCCCTAGGGAGCTGCTTAGTACTTGGTTCTAAGGCCGTGGTGCGCTTTTTATAATGGTGCATTCACTCAGGTGTCCTTAAGAAATGAGGCAGGCGCATAGAACGAACTCGCTGTAACCTTTACAGTGCCTCCCGGATGAAACCCCTCTCGGATGCGTTGAGCCTAACAGAAGACGCAAAATTTGGGAAATTAACCAGGTCTATGGTATGTATTATCATTAAGCCTTCTCGATAATTATGTAAATTTACCATACCGCTTTTGACTTTGTATATTACAATTCGCATAAATGTTTGTGGGAGCCGTAGAAACGTCGATATGGAGGGCTCCAAGGGTGACATCCTAAAGAAGGGATGGCCATGAAGAGAAGGGTTGCTTGTTTAGACCCCTCAGACGATTCACTGGTACAGATTCGGTATCCCCTTTAGACACATAATCTCTTACCCCCTCTAAAATATTCCCACCATCTAGTTAGGATTATTACGCCGGAAAATAACTCAGAGTAATACTTTATTTTACGTTTAAGTAATTTAGACGTGGTTTATTCAAGATAATGAAATAAATATGGGATTTACCAACTTCGCAACAGAAATTTGTGGAAAATCGAAGTATGCAGTGCTTCAGTACAGATAACTAAAAAATAAGATACAATAATTGAAAATAAAACAACGAAACTGCTGTTTCCCGTTAGATGAGTTGCCATTAATGCCACAAGCCTAACCCTTGACAATAAAATGCGCCAAACCACATATCGGCAAAATTATCAATTTAAGTATTTTCTAGCTGTAAAATTGATGATCCAGACGTCGCCTATTCATCTATGATCCCAAGAACTAAAGGGGTTTAAACCTCGATGTTTGTTCACCTATTTTACCATAGCAAGGCGTAACTAATCATGGCAACAATTCAAATCATGTAACTTTAGACTACAGAAGAGTGATTTTTTAATCCTTAAGTGGCCATGGATGAAAATGTTGTCTCTATTCGAATCGCGCAGATGGCAAGGCAGCAGATATGTAACATATTAACTGCTTATTTAACTCTCGGTTACTGCAAAGGAACCACTTCGGGTCTCCACCTCTGTAACTCCACCATGTGGGCTGGCCTCCTGGCCATATCTCGCCGTCTACTTATTTATCTGCCTGTGACTGATCGATCATCAGAGTCAAATTGCTCATTTATTCTGTTTATTCTTAAGGAGCACGCTTTTTGCTACCGTATAAAGAAAGAACGTTTTAATTACCTAATACGAGATTTGGTGCAATTTTTGGGTTGCTAGTTTGGTATTTTTACAGATATCTGGATCCTTATTAGCCATATTGCGAGTGTTTCAAATGTCTTCCTAATTAACTAAAACCAAAAGTAGCGGTTTATTTGAGTATTAACATTACTACCTGTTCAGCAGTTAAGACGCAAGGGTTGTTTGTAAAAAACAAGGCATCGCTCTTCTTTTTTTATTGCACGGACAATTTGTGACCCTCCATTATTTGCATACCTACAACAAACCCAACTAAGAGATAACTCAAGTTCCACGTTAGTGACTAAAGCACAAGATGTATTCAGCACCTTTTACCTCATGCAAAGAATAAGACCGCTTCAGCAAAGATTCACTTTAAAAATATTAGTCGTTTAATAGGTAGAAAATACTACAGAAAAAAGCTATTTATAGTAAAATAGCGTAGCTGCAGATACGCACGACAGAAGTCCAGAGATAAATGTATCTAATCTTGGCATCCATACTTTCGTTTAACTAGGAGTAAAGAGAGATCTGCCTTCAACGAACCAAAATTGGCTGTAACTCAATTATAACATCCGTAGGCAGTAGGTAATATTTTCAGGTTTGTAGCAAACTGATAACAATGATGATGAAGGAGACAAGACTGGTTCATTATGTGCTTGATGTGGAGCATCACCTGCCCAGTAAATCCCTTTAGTTTATTCTGCCAATTAGAGACATGATAAATAAATTCACTGGATAATATACAAAATTCTTCCTCTAATTCCTCACAAAATCCACTGCATGATCTTCGTGTTTGTATCACGACTTATTTCGACTCGATCGAACATGGTAATGATGGGCGATGTTGAATTGTAAGAATGATAAGATCTATGGAATGAAATGCCATCGCTTTAAATGTACGATGCGACATTTTCCTAGAGTTTGTCATTTTATTTGAAATAGGTTCAAAAAACAATCTATCTGCGTTCACCTTTTAAACAACGACGCAGATACGTTTAGTAATGGCTAAACACGTCCACTAATTCAAATTTCTTAAGCGAGTTTGAATAGTGACATTTAAAACCAAGAATATTCTTATGCTTCTTTGAAAAATGTGGCATAACTTTATAGAAGCTGTCTGTCTTAGCTACCTCTTCGTCCAAATACCAAATGGACATGGGCAAATTCGAAAGACCCATCGAAAATCATTAGTTTAATGCTCATGCAAGTCAAAATTACAAAAAGGTACATTAAGGTAAATGACTATTATTGATGCTAGAGCATTTTGGGGCCATAGCTTTTTATTCCTGAATGCTTGAAAATTTTCGTTGTGCACTTTTACGTATCCAACCCTTCGTGAAATCGTAACTAGCCACTCCAATGTGGAAAAATGGCTTATTATTAGCGTACAGGAGAGTTGAGAGATCATACCCATGACCGGATGTCTGTGTCACCCGCAGAGTCAAAGAAGTCGAGTCTGCGTAGCCAAATGGACATTTAAGCAACAGTTCACTACAAAGACCTCTTCTTTCGAATGCTATTCTGAGCTCTCTCGCAGTTACCCTCCAGTTCCAACCTTAACGAAACTGTCTGTATATTGTAATCAACAAAAGGACAGGAACAAGATGACCTGAACAATAAACTAACGAAATAATTTAGCAGATGGTCCTTAATGCTAGACGATGTTCTCTGTCCGCCAACCCCTGCCCCAGTAAAACATGTCTAAAAACAGCATTAGGAGAAGCTTCATATTCCTAGACTTAAATGCTAATCTTTGGGCATAGAGACAAAGGGGAGGCATTTCCTTAAGGGCATTTTCTGTGTGGGGACAACTTCTTATCTATGTTCACCTTTAGGCATTGTCCAGATCTCGAAACTGGAGCGTGCCAAAAATCTTTCCCATTTCACTTCTTTTGAAGTGAGTCTTTATGGCCTTAACTATTCATCGTAGGTATCCTTCTATTGGTAGCCGACTAACGGATTCACGATAATTATTTCCTTGATGGGAGGGGAGGGTGGAGGCAGAGGTTCGCCTACTGCTGCCACCAAAGTAGTGTAACGAGTCATCCCTAAAAACGGTGAGTGAAAACCCATACCGCCAAGACGTTGGCAGAGCTCATGGAGAGCCAAGAGTCCGTCCAGCCAAAAAATGCCTTTAAAAAAATGTCAGTTGACTGCAGCGCAATTTGTTAAATCCAACGAGTGAAAAGCATTCCTAAAGGAAAAACTAAGGTTGCCCTTTCTCCTTTATTTCAGTATTTTTGTAATTAGTGACAAAAGACTTCAGTTTTGGGTTATTTAATTTCAAACCGGAACGCAAACAGGTATGCAACTAGCTACTTCGAAGGTACAAAAAACACCGGAATTCCTCCTATCAAAATATGGAGATTATCGACGCTCGTCGTATATACACACTTATATCTTGTAACAAATATGCTCGTCTTGCAATTTGGTGATATTTAGCTAAACACACACACGTGTGTGTACGAACGTGACGAGCGCTGCATCGTACGCGGTTATATGCCAACGACTACGGCCACGACAGCATCAACAGCAGCATTCGTACATACACACTGCCCTGGCAGTGCTCGCGTGCACACGTGATAGCACTGCCGCACACACACGCAGCAAATCGATTACCACGCTGCCGCATCTTTGGCCTTTGCTTGATTGGCTAACTGCACGACACCACACGCGCACGTATGCACTGTGACCACAAGGAGTGCGTGTTGGACTAAAAATACGACGCCCTCTTAACATGTGCAATGAGCGTGTCCACCTGCGTCCTCTACAGCCGATGACATCCATCCGTCCATCCCGTGTCCATCCTCCCACCCCGTAACCAACTAACCATCCATCCACCCATCCATCCATCTACCTATCCTCCCTGAAGAAGTATAGGATTGGGAGGCGAGTCTGGCGGTATGCGCGTTTGTTTATTCCCTCCCAAAAGGTGAGAGTGACCTCGATCGAAAATGGTAGTTCACGCTACTGACAACGATGACGCGATGATGTTGATTATCGTTATTATTTTATCTTGACTGCAGGGATATGACCATGAAGAATGCTCTTTAACGGTAACTTAAGATAATCAGCTTAGAGAGAGTCCATAGTCGCTTTTTCGATGAGTTTGTAGATTCAGCCTTCCATAGCAGATGGGTTTTATATCACCCATCCAAATTGTCTGGATGTTAGATGCCGTTCGCATTCTTTGCGAGAGGTATCTCACCAATGTAGCGCTCCACTTACCAATGAAGCTGTTGGAGCGAGAAGGGAGGTTACCAGTGTATCCGAGTCACACTAGACCAAATGAAATCAGTATAAATGGTATATTTGGTTCAAAAGAATTATCGTATGGTTGGAGTAGAAAGGCTGAGATTTTCGACTAAAATTCTTCATGTTGTTGCATACTACAGTTGCCAGTAAGACCTCTTAAATACGAATAATTAATGACTTTATAAAATCCCACTCTTCCCACTTATACACATTTACTGATTACTTAGGTACTATATGATACGAAAGGTTTCAGTTTGAGCAAACCAGTAGTATATTCGAGAATTTTTAGTTGACTACTAGTAAGGAATAATACATCAAAATCTATGGAATTGTAGAACCTGATATGCGGTTTCACACTTGATGAACTAAACCAGTATCTTTGATCATACTAGCTCAAACACGTGTTAGGTGCACACATCGACCGCTGACCATAGTCGTGAAAGCTCAACAGTGGTTAGCTCATATCTTGAAGCCAGGGTAATGTTCGAATGATTTGGAAAATCCTAGCTGATATTCATTCGCCGGTAAGCAATTTTGCAATATTAATGCTGAATTGGGAATTAACAGCAATTACTAATATCTTAACATGAATTTATAAACCGATTCTGTTTTTGAGACTTCCAGACATAATATGTGCGGCCATGTCAAAAGTATCCCCATTTTTTGTCCCCTTCAAAGAGTTAAATAAAAGCGAGTCCACTATGATGGCAACAACGATGAAAATTACACAAAAAATTGGTGATGATGAAGTGGGCTTAATGCTTCCCGAATTCGGGAGCATAATTTGTACCAATGAAGGAGGGAAGTATTTAAGGCGATCTCACAAATTGAATCGGATTGGCGATTACCTAATAAACTTATTTCCACCCAGTTGTCAATTACTGCCTCAATATTCACACTGACTGAACCATGGTATTCCAGATTTCAGTCTACTTTCATTCCCAGGTAGGTGGCAACTCACCAGTCTGAAGTGATGGAAAATTGTTACAACATTACTGAGGATTCAGCCAATGAGAGCCGCAAGTGTCACGGTGATGCCGTAATCATTTGTATGCTGTGGTTACAGTTCATTATTTTATTTTATCACATGAAACTGAACAACAGTAAAAATAGCTATAAATTTAGTAAAAATCTTTACACAAGAAGTCACTTGTTTTTCTGGGATAATTTTTTTCTGTATTTTCAAACCGAAGGCATTCCCATGAACACTGATGTGGCGTAGATGTAGGGAGCACCTGTGTATTATTGTAGAGCTGGCACAGTAAAATAATGGTGAGACTGTGTATTCCAATGGACGTAGCAGCGTGACTAATTTGGACAGCAAAGCTATTGAAATGTGATGTAAAAGAAGTTGATATTGTTGCTACACAGCAGTGCGTTCCAAATTATTTGAAAATTTTTAAGTACGTTAACCATCTATTTGACAGGCAGCTCTGGATTATCTCAGTGAACAATAATAGATTCCCAGTGTTCCATTTTTATGCAAAAGGGGTCAGCACTCTTGTCTAATACCCTATCTCATGGGCATGTCAGATATCACCAAATCATGAGGTCCATATCGGGAAATTAGTTATCCCCTTAACATTTGGGCTTCTTTAATGAAATAGTTGTCCTGGTGTTCCTGGCGTATCATTCTAGCAAATATCACTACAGCTTATATCTAGGCAGATGAATTGGGTGGTAAAAATCATAGCGGAGCCACAAAGTGAACTGAAACACAGCACCTTCATTTAAAATTAAAGAAGTTAGAAATTGTTATGCAAGTCTAGGTCCGATCCAAGTTGATTTTGTTCGGATTTGTAAGTTCTTCTTTCTATTTTTATTGCAAAGGCAAGGCTGATAAACTACCAGATCCAAAATCTAACGAAACTCAAGGTAAGTTAACACATGACCCCACCTTGATGATTGTTAATAGCGGCAAGGCCAGATTAACAGTAATATTTAGCAATCGACTTTGTTTAAGCCTATTACAGGCAATACGAATAAATCCGTCTTTTACCAACAAACTATTTTGGTAGAATTATGTTTGATTGGTATTTAACCCCCCAGACTACTAACCACCTTGGATTCAAGGCGTCCTGCCCATGTTTATAGTCTGCCAGCCCCTCCGTGCGTTAAAGTCATTGACATTAAGGTCCAACTTGGAGCAACAGAAAGCAAACTTGGTTTAAAAACGGTGATTCCAGATTCGTTGGCTGAATTCGTAGGCTATGGATGACTGAATCTCGAGGGTCTTACAACAGAGGGCTCACCAAATTCGTGTCAACATTTGGTAGCTGCTACAACCTCCAGTTGTCGACAGAGTTCAATAATAAAGAGTGATCACACTTAAAGGAGCAGTAAGTAGTCCCTAGGGAGCTGCTTAGTACTTGGTTCTAAGGCCGTGGTGCGCTTTTTATAATGGTGCATTCACTCAGGTGTCCTTAAGAAATGAGGCAGGCGCATAGAACGAACTCGCTGTAACCTTTACAGTGCCTCCCGGATGAAACCCCTCTCGGATGCGTTGAGCCTAACAGAAGACGCAAAATTTGGGAAATTAACCAGGTCTATGGTATGTATTATCATTAAGCCTTCTCGATAATTATGTAAATTTACCATACCGCTTTTGACTTTGTATATTACAATTCGCATAAATGTTTGTGGGAGCCGTAGAAACGTCGATATGGAGGGCTCCAAGGGTGACATCCTAAAGAAGGGATGGCCATGAAGAGAAGGGTTGCTTGTTTAGACCCCTCAGACGATTCACTGGTACAGATTCGGTATCCCCTTTAGACACATAATCTCTTACCCCCTCTAAAATATTCCCACCATCTAGTTAGGATTATTACGCCGGAAAATAACTCAGAGTAATACTTTATTTTACGTTTAAGTAATTTAGACGTGGTTTATTCAAGATAATGAAATAAATATGGGATTTACCAACTTCGCAACAGAAATTTGTGGAAAATCGAAGTATGCAGTGCTTCAGTACAGATAACTAAAAAATAAGATACAATAATTGAAAATAAAACAACGAAACTGCTGTTTCCCGTTAGATGAGTTGCCATTAATGCCACAAGCCTAACCCTTGACAATAAAATGCGCCAAACCACATATCGGCAAAATTATCAATTTAAGTATTTTCTAGCTGTAAAATTGATGATCCAGACGTCGCCTATTCATCTATGATCCCAAGAACTAAAGGGGTTTAAACCTCGATGTTTGTTCACCTATTTTACCATAGCAAGGCGTAACTAATCATGGCAACAATTCAAATCATGTAACTTTAGACTACAGAAGAGTGATTTTTTAATCCTTAAGTGGCCATGGATGAAAATGTTGTCTCTATTCGAATCGCGCAGATGGCAAGGCAGCAGATATGTAACATATTAACTGCTTATTTAACTCTCGGTTACTGCAAAGGAACCACTTCGGGTCTCCACCTCTGTAACTCCACCATGTGGGCTGGCCTCCTGGCCATACCAGTAGACACAATCCTTTCTATAAGTCGAATAAACATGTTCGGCCCAAGTATTATGTTTTCTTTTTTCTTTAGAGAAGTCTAGGGGCTCTACGGATACACGTCCGAAAAACTTTGTGCCAGCATTTATG
>NW_020170563.1:105729-110717 GCF_000524195.1 Echinococcus granulosus | reverse complement strand
TTGGCCACCATGCGTGTCCATAGATAGATGCAGGAACACTGGCCTAAAAGCAGATCTGAGTAAGGAAGTACAAGATTTAAAATAGGTTCATGAGGGACGGTAGGGAAAATCCGTAACGAAACTTCCAGATGTTTCACGGCTAGTGTCGCTTCAGTTGCTAATAGCTTTTCTGCAGAACACGAGACTGGGCGAGATGCCAAAGGTAGACGTCAACATCAACCCTTCTGTTAGGAGTCATCACCATTCTCCCATCCGTAGCATATGTACTTCTTCCGCTCCCCTAAGGCTTATCACGCAGAAGTGGAAAATCAGGATGCATGTCCTTTGGGATCGGGTTTGCTTTCCGCTGCCACCAATGTAGCGTCCCGAGACTCCCAGAAGACGAAAGAAGACACAATACTCGGGCAGAATATGTATTCAGTGCATAGAAGGTGTCTGGGCTATTGGCATGGCCCGAAAGGCCAGCCCACCCAGCGAGGTACAAGGGGGCTAATTCAAAGTACAAAAGTGGCGCCTCACCAGAACCGAGGGATAAACCACTATCGTATTACATTTATGATCTCTGCCTCTTTACTCCGGCCATGAGTGCTGTTTGACAGCGCAACGTTATTGATAAAGGGGCTCAACACCTATGACCGAAGAGAAGGACAAAATTAAATGGTGTCGGCGCAAACTTGAAATGATAAGAATCTAGGGTTCCTTACCATCCACTAGGGACAAAATAATTAGTATGCAGCTAAAACGCTTGGAAAATGGCCTAGTGTCCCAGTAATATGTCCATTTAACCCAGTCCTGCACTTAACAATAGTTGTTACAAAAACTACACATTTTCTTGCAAAATGGTAAAAATTACTTTACCGTGCTAGAGCTTCCGCTTGTATTTTGTTAATTATAATGCAGCTGCGGTAAAGTGATAGGTCTTGTCTACTAAATTACCTGGCATCTTTTAAAATTTTCTCTAAAAATAAAATGATTCTAATTTAGCAAATGATTCTAGATTCTTATTGGCCGTCTTATTGATTTCAAAATTTTATTTTGTTAAAACACATCATGGCCACAGTCTACCGCTGTGTTGATTTCAAAATATATTGGAATTCGCAGGTAAGATGGACTTTGCCCTGGACCAGTTTATTTATGAATAGATATTTACCTTCGTTCTACGATTCTTGGAAATTGCTTGAGGATCACACTGTGCACACCATATGGGTCTGAAGTAAGTTGGTTATTTATTGTTTTTCATTAATCTATGCGTCCCCAGAGGTGGCTGAGTTGGTGAAAAAAGTAATGCGATAAAGTTCTGATATTATGCTTATGATCCGTTGTTGCCATATTTTAATCAATCTCGATTGAAGTTCACTGCGCTTTGACTGCAAAATACGCGCAGCCTACTAAGGTTCGATTTTTAATTGATGAAGGCAATAGAAATTAGAGAATACTTGCAAGGTTTCTGGTAATAAATCTGTGTCCTTGTTGTTGCTTTTTCGACTTTTACCTCCTTTTATAAACATTAGCATAAGTGCACTCGCCCAAAAATCTTGTGATTATGAGCTGTTCTGCTATTGTTTACCGATTCAGCCATTTTAACCAATCGTACATATTTGAATTTCATAAGCCTTATGTCGATGGTTATAGTTGGTTACCTGCTGCACTTATGTAATCAAGTGCGGCTAGTTTGATTTCGGTATGAAGAAACTATATTTATTTACTAGAATTCCAAACGCCTTATTTTCATTTTTATCGAGCACAAATTGTAAATGATTTCGTCTAACTGTATCTTTATAGAATTTTTGTCAACTTTACTGCTGTACTAGTCACTTTTGTCTCTTTCTTATAGATATGGAACCGTATCATACCTTTTCAAGTATTTCAGATGCTTAACATTTAAATGTCTGAATAGTATTTCATAAAGAACAATCTTTCTAGCAAGTGCTTTTTGCCATGTATATTAAGAGACACCTATTTCGCTCTAACGCGTATAAAAGGGTTTTTTGAGACATGAAAGCTACCATAACACTACGCGTCCAACTTTGTTATAAAATGATCGTATTTAATAAATCGCAAAAACGTCTCTTGGAGTAGGTAAACTGTGGACAAACTTCGTTTTCTTGAATGCTTTTTAAAAGTCATCGTTTTACAGTAGCAATAATTCTCTATCTTTTTTATTAAAATTGTTCGTACTGATGGTTTCTGGATGAAAAGGTAGCCTATGAACTTCTCGCTGGATTAGGCATAAGTACCTATACGTGTCGACAGTTTGGTGGGAAAAAAATTAAGTTGGATTATGGGGATTCATTTGCATCCAATCCAGTGGGAGGTAAGCCTTCGAGATTACATAGTGCTTAGCAGGATCTACGGTTGTGTAATTTTCCTGCTATGAAGTGACTCACACCTGGCACTCACTGAACAAATAAAAACTCTGAATAATTTTATTCGCTGTTGGATCAACGTCTACATTCTATTTTTCATTTCTCCCTGCATTTAGTGTTTGTAAATTGATTAAATTTGCCTGACGACAAGGGAGAGGTCAAAGGTAAAGACAATTAGTTTTTAAACTATCTAAACATCAGTGTCTGAGACTCAAGAATCCTGTGTCCCATCGCTAGGCCGCAAATCATTAGGGTTTTCCAGTAAATGCTTTGCCTTTATTTCTCCGCAGTCGATCTTGGCAAATACAGCCTTAATTGCTCTGGTAGCTAATTTCGCTGCAACAAAAAAGTTCGTTTTTTATTCTTTTAAGGAAATACAAATCATTGCCGAGAAATTCCTGCTTATTGATCATTATTTCCCGTAATGCCTTTCCGATAATTTTATTCAATTTGGTTGCACTTTCTACAATTTTGTTTAAAATATCTTCAGTAATTAATAAAATTAGAGCATTCTTAAGATGGCTTATGAAATTTGCCAGTATTTGTATTTAGTTCTTAGGTAGTTGCTTCATTTTTTCGATGTCACAATATCACATTACTCTCGGTCATCTTCCACTTGGAGAAGGAAGTACCATCTACACCTCTTAGATCGCTACGGTATAGAGTACGATGCAAACTAGTCTATACTTTTCGGTACGTTGAGAACCAAATAACTAACTCAAGCAACGGAACGGGCGCTTCCGTAGTTTATGGAACAAAAAGTGTGTGTCCTGAGAAAGTCACTGTTTCGCATGTACTTCCATTGCCATCTTAAACTGCTCCGTGAGAACACGCCGCAACTTGCAAATTCAATGGAGTCGAATTTGAAATTCATGCGCCTATCAGACGCTCCTTATCCAAATGCGATTTCTGTTCCCAATTATCATCAGCTAACGAAATGTCAATTTGGGGTATAGTTAGAACGCTCAATGTGCTATACGAGACAGTGTTTTGTAAATCCCATTACTTATGAAAGACCAAATTTATGACCATAGAGAGAAAGTTAGTGGCAATACTGCCATCTTTATCCCAAAATAATGGAACGTTTAAAATCCCAATCGATAGCCAGTTTTTTACAGAATAAGATTTTTTTACTCACCACGTCAAAGAATGATACATTTACTCACAAGGTAGGCAATTACTTGCAATTTGAGCCCCGTAGTAAGCTGGAACTAGGCATAGTTAGGGCAGCTAATTGGACCAAACCGTGAAATATTGTTGTAAATGACTTCTGTATGCATGGGACTGTAAGGAACCATCCTTGGATCATATGACACTTTGGAGTTGCGAGTCGCATGCTTTATGCATAAAGCTGGGTGGGGATTAAACATTTTGTTAATAACGGCGATATACTACTGTACAGAAAAATTATCATTTTGACACACCATTGCAGAAGTTTAGGTTATCATTACCTGAATTTCTATCCCACTAGGCTGGAAGTATGGCTAGGGGATACTCAAGAACCCGAGTAGTCAAATGTACCTTAAGGTGCACAGCCTTTCCTACAGATCTCATGGACTACACGAAAGTTTAGCTTTCATTTGGAGGAGAAAACGATCCATTTAAGTAATCATTTGAAAATAGAGATGTTGCTGTGATTCAAGGAAAGGCTTGGATATCTTTGAGAGTTCAAAGGCAAGTGCATGTAGAGCGTTAAAATATTTTTTACTGAAACCGATCAGAAACAAGTAGAAAAAAAAGTGTTAAGATTTTTGTAATAAGGAACTGTGTAGGACAGTTGTAATTTCTACGTTAGATAGGCGAGAATATTTTGATTGCGTTAAAAGCCACCACATCTGACATTAAATTTCATGTAAGACAGTTCATGTTTGCCAGTATTTTTGTTAAAGAAAAACAAACTTTTTTACAAAACATAGCTCCTTTATATTCTGGTGAAGTATTTCAAACACAGAATTTCTTTGCAGTTCAAATTTTATCTGTGATTCTAGGAAGTGCTTTGGTGAGGCATTAAGTGATTAAAGAGATCTCGTGAATGGTGTTATAACTCTCAGCAAGGATTTGTTGCAAGATGTAGGTTCTTACAGAATAGGCAATCTTTTGTGTGGATGCATTACAAGGCATAAATGCAAATTAACTCTTCCATACACTTCCCTGTATTCTGCACCACTTTTTCCCTTTCCAAACTCCAAAATTACTAAATGTCAGTTAAGTATAAGGAATGTGATTCTAGCTAGTCTACCTCACGAACTGTGCTTAAAGAGGTTTCGGACCTTTGAAAGCTCAGCCTGTGATTTATTGTAGGTCAAGTGGAGAAGATGCGGTGTGTAGTGTGCGAATTCAATAACGGAAAGCATCGCCCAAAATTCATTGGGTTAAATTAGGGACTTGCTTCTTCAAGTATACCACTCAGATGGATACTGAATCAAGAATAACTTTCAGTAAGGTGTAACATGCCTAAAAATGAAACAGTTTGCTTACCGCCACAACAAAAGCAACCAGGAAATGCGTGGCACATGTATTACAAAACGACACCGAGCATCAAATGACATCCGTTTTCGCACTCTAATTAAAGCCCTTTCATGTTAAAGCAATGCCTCGTGTTCTTAATCAGCAATCTACTTG
>NW_020170563.1:103784-105629 GCF_000524195.1 Echinococcus granulosus | reverse complement strand
CGTTCCATGGGAAATTTCTATCTCTTTCTGAACCTGGAAATTTAGGATGCAGTAATTCGCTCGTACACCATTCAACCTTTAGAAATTTATAACCCACACTAATATTGTGGTGGATTTATGTAGTTACGAATTTTTACGAATTCTGCGAAAACTTGGGAATCGCAGTTAAATCCTATCGGTGTTATGCTTTTTCTGAAGTGCACTTTATTAAGTAGATGAAAATTAATGGTTAATTATTGTATTGTAAAGGGGATAATTGAAATAATTTTTGATGGCGATAGCTAATATTAATTTATTGGATGTCTAGACCAATTGAATGGGTGGTAAATCAATTAATGTGTTGGTAGATTTCGCTCATCACAGTACGTAGAGACTTTTTACTTTCCGATTTTGTGTAAGTTTAAGTATTTTATTTGTGCGTATAATCCTAGCGGCAACAAAGATGTACTCCTACAACTAGAACTAAAAAAACTTACAATGTTATGAAATTTCCTTCAAAAGGACGAATTAACGACTAAAACTTAAAAAGGGCAGATTGCGACCCATTGTGCCGTTAGTAAATACTTTTTAAATCGAGAGCCCTTTCGGTGTGTTTACTTTGACAAGGCATTCATATGGAGAAAAATAAATAATCATTAATTCTGAGTTCTATTGAACTAGGTTGCCATAGAACCCACCTTTCTCTCCTTCCAAATGTTTTTGAATTTGACTGATCACCATGTAGGTTTTCCATTGCTTCCCCCAAGGTCGAATGTAGCTTCACCCCGGCGACGATTTCCCAGCTTTCGCCGCCGCTCTCTACAGAGTTCCACCAGCACTGGCGTAATTCCAGTCAACGGCAGTCCGGGCGTCGCCGCACTTCCTGGGACTTGTTCAACCTCCGTCAAGTTCGCCATAAGTGCTGACACCGCACAGCAAAGCACGCAGCCCAAGGAGGTTTACAACAACACTGCCATCTATACACCAGTTCCGACTGTCGGAAGCGGTCGGGGTACCGATATAGCTCAGATTCATTTCACAGTGGAAGTCAAATTGCTCAATGATGAGGAGGAGGCTCTGCTGATTGACGTCAATGCAAGTCGATCCTAGAATGTCGTAGTTATGAGCAATTTGGAGTCCGTTATCTGTTAAAACTGGTAGAAACCCACTAGTATCCTGTAGTAACAGATTTGGTTCTGGTGACTGTACTCTTTCTACATAGTTCTCCACACTGTTTATCCACTTATTCTAGTGTCTAATTAATGCCTGTGAATCAGTTCCGATTCAGAAAATTTGTCAGGATACCTGAATTAGTCCCGAGGAGACGCAATTCAACCTTAGCACCATCGGTCCCTAGGTATATTAAATTTTCAAACTCACAAGTGTTTGTGAATGATTATGTTTTGTTCATCATTCCCACGAGGAAGATTTACCTCTTTTGTAACTCACACCCACAAATTAAGTGTCGCTCAATCGTCCCAGAAAGAATGGGGTTTTGTATGCTAGTGGAATGTTTGCACGAGTGTATGATGTGTAGTAATTTTGGATATAAAACTTCCACGTCCGAGATTGTCGCTGACGCAAAGATGCATAGTCAGCGGCCTTTGAAACGCTAACATCACTAAATATCGTACTGTAGCTTAACACCCCATCACGGTACTATAGTGTGTTTGAGGTCTTCGACGTGAGTAGATTTCCTCCTCTTTGTCTTCAACGTCCTTCATGACGAGAAACCTCATAGTCGGCACATGCTTTTGAATGCATTAAACCATTAGCAACATTGTCTGTCATATCAATTCATCGATGCAACTAATTGTACTCTGTACTACTTTCCCCTTATTTCAAACGCTTAAAGCACCAAATGTC
>NW_020170563.1:89793-103684 GCF_000524195.1 Echinococcus granulosus | reverse complement strand
CCTACGGGATGACACGAGACTCCACATCCTACCGCATGCCGCAAAGCGTACCCGTGAGGTGTGCACTTCAAGAAGGGAGTGAGGAAGAGGGAGAAGGCGATACTGTTTCCTTCTCATTGCCACTCTTCGTATTCCCCTCTCATTTCTGCCGATTTTAATTGATTGGTGTAGTTTGTTGGCGCTGCATAATTACCGGTGGAGCAAAAGTGGAATGAAACGGGGATAGCAACGCACGTGTTTCTTAAAGCCTTCATTGTCTATATGTAAGTAGAGAGGATCAACTGGGAAATATTAGTGGGATAGAAAAGATCACGTATGGTCTACCTTTTCCCTTGGCTTTTGAAGGCACAACATTTCATAAAATTGGAAATTCTGTCATCGTTGCAAAATACTGCTGAGTTTTATGGCGCCTAATTTAATTCGTAATTTGTGTAAAGAGTGGATACAATATTGTGATTGGATTACATATTACTTTTTCTTAATCGCCTCAATGACTCTTTTGAGAATGCAAATTAGAAGTTGTCTAACCTCTATAATACTAATAGGAACTTTTTCACAATGAAATTTCCACTTGGTTTCTCTGCTAGGTTCGGAAAATATCATTACAGTGCCTAAATATAGCGGGTTTTAAAATTGAAGTGCTTGAAGATTTATGAATTACCCACAATGTACACTCCAGACTTAGCTCCTGATTTAATTCAAATACCTTCCTTTTAGCGTGATTCATTTACTTTATGCAAATTCAATAAAGATCGTATCTAGGATTGCCATTTTAAGATTGCTTTTTAAAAAAATTTACGATTGTTGGAAATGCATTCAAACCCACAGTGAGGATTCCTATTCAAAGTTGCAGAAATTTCCATTAGTTACCTTTTCTTGAATGTCCCTAAAACCTTTCACAGTTAACGTTTGTATTGTAATTGCTTGGAGACACTTTGATTGTGTTATCATACACCATAAGGACCATACCAACTCGGCCTTCCTCAAATTAGTTTCCACAACTGAATTTAAGAATTTGCTCCCTGAAAGGTAGTTCTGGTTTCACTTTGGTGGCAGCCCAACGAGATATATAAGAAACGTTGCAAATCATTTCAAGAACGTATCCACATTCTAAACACTTCAAACACGGCTTATATACATAAGGAATGTAGGATCACTAGACAGCTGGTGTTAATAGCCGAATTTGCGGGGACTGAATCAGGAGGATCAAGACAACCGTGTCATCTGTTTGACGGATGGTACACTTTTAAGCTCCGCATTAAAATCTGAGACAAATGACACGGAATAATTAGGCGATAAAATTATTTTATAAACTTTTTAAAGTGGTATTATACCCCTGGTTAAATGTGACGATCGACCGCATCGCACTGACTCATCACTGAATACTTTAGATCATTCTGTATGGAGAGAAGGCAATGTTTAAACTCACCCATGAGGAGAACGCCACGTCACAAAGGTGGCCCAAATTATTAAGCACGCTATCTTCAGCACACTACGGTCGCTCTCCTTCAAGCTTGACGATTAGTTCTGTGAATTTCGGAATTATGATTCAATGGATTCTCGTTAAGATCGATTACAATTAAGTAGAACCTGGTTTCCTTCAACTGGTATCAGTTTTACAGAGCTCAAAACTGGACTATTTGTCGAAGGTTCATATGGTTGTGATCCCCCTTCTATAGCGGGTCTCCACAAATTTAGTCGAACAACGCATGCATCTTCCTTCTTCAACATTTAGGTTTAGCATATAGACAATAAAAGCAGGATTGCATTCCCTAAGACCATACAGAAGGTTTGTTGCGGAGTACAGAAGGACCAGGAGGTCTTTGACTTGGATGGGGAAACGTGGCACTATTTAAACAAATATTGCTTAGATTCACTGGATATGAGAAGAACTTAAACAGATAATTAGGCGATATTAAAACGGCAGTTAGATGGAAATGATGAATAAACGTGAATGAAGCCTGTAGACAAATTCACGATTTTTATTTTATTAAAATAGATTTGTTTATTCAGGTCAATGTTTCCACGATAATCAGGTGAGTTAAAAATTGTACCCTTTGTCAATTCACTTTTTGCCTTAAGTGGCACTTTGTAAATAAATGCACTTGACAGAATCCACGAATAGCAGAAATGACAAATAAATTTCATCATAGTTGAAGAATTATTAAAAGCTTCAAGACTGTATGATCTCCTTTATTGCCTTAAGGTTAATTACACTTCACTTGGATGCAGTTGTGATGATCGGCGCAGATGGGTAGAAACCGACACTACCAGGAACGGCACTCAACAAAAAGAGGGTCAGATGAGAAAACGATCTTCCTCTAAAGGATGCATAAAGATGTGCAGGCCTATTTAGTGCACTGGTAATCGGCATTCACGACAGTTGTAGATGTCTACTAAGACCTGTCCTGAATTCATAAACTACTTCCTGCCAAAGAAAAAATAAACAGCAGAGTAAGGTTAAATTGTATTGGAACTAGTCAAAAAATGTGTGAAAATTGGGAATTTTCCATCATTCTTAGCAAAATGAAATGGATGTGGACTACTCTGTTGATTTCTGTTGTAAGGGAAGCTGAATGATTTCTGGAAAATTTATGTTGGAAGTTGTAAAATAAAGTCCTTTTGAATCTAAAAAAAACAGTAACTAAATGTCATTGTAGGTGTGTTTTTGTCCTTGATGGTAATGCCTTTCGACATCATTGGAAGTGTTCAATTGCGGATGCGAAGTCAAAGTGCTATACTGCGAATGGTAAATCGGCTGCTGACAATTAGGTTAGTAATATCTTCCATCATTCCGCACTTTTGTAAAGAAAAAAACATTGGAGCATTTATTTGGAAAGCTAAATTATTCAACAGCTAAATAGAATAAGAAGCACCGATATAATGAAGTCGTGTTTAACTCCGTGAGGTTAGTTTTTTCTTTGCATTATGTAAAGCCGTAGATTTAGTACTATTTCTTAGTAATCTGTTTTTGCACCTTCTTAGAACTCATTGGATAAGGCATACTTCTTCACGCCAGCATATAAAATGGTAAAGTTATTTCTCTCTAGCTATACATAGCTTCAAACCTGGAGAGATACGAGTGTTTGGCTAAAGAAGCATTGGAAATTTCTTCATTCTTAACATGCATGCCCAGAAATACGTGGCATGAAATTTCCACAAATTAATTCAAATCTTTCTGTCATGAAACTGAATGAGTTTTAATAATAAACAGCTCAGAACTCAACAACCCGAGAATGGTTATAACCAATTGCAGCCCGGTTTAACCTCGAATCATGAATCACGCCTTCCTTAATGTGTTTGCTACCAGGATCTTAGGGAAAAATTGGCCTTCACGGTCTCGATGGTTTATTGTTCTGATGTACCAGTTGATTGATGTTTTTGTTCCCTCCAAATCCTAGTCACTACCTTTTGGTTTGACGTGTCTCACGTATGTGGCGTAACTAAAACAGACCAAAACATCTCAGTGTCACAAGCAAAAGTGGTAGATCTTAAAATAGGCACTCTGTCTTTCTTCAACCGATCGAAATTCGTCAACAATCTACAACTCTTGTTTGAAAATTGCACTGCCTGCACTACGTCAAAATGTCTATTGCCAGAAAAACACATTGTGGCAATTATTTCGGCCAAATAAAACTCTTACAAAAGAACGCCGTTTTATATCCCGAAAGTAGTTATCAGACATTACTTCCACATCAGGCAAAATTGTATAGTGATTCCGAAGTTTACAGGATCCGTCTAAGCCTCCCAATCACATTTATCCGTCTCAAATACAACCAATGGTGTTATATGCAAGATCGCATTCTCAAGAATGGGGTACGAATAACCCACTATGGTGAAAAATTGGACTAGCTGCATGTGACAGAGAATTGGTAAATTAAAAGTTTATGAAATAATGATGAGAGTTTGAGCCACTTTTAAAACTCCCTGATTTGATTTTGTTGAAGTGTGCCACCCTATGAGAGCAGATCTCCCGTATGATACAAATGTTTATGTATTGAGATAAATTTGTAATTTGTTGCAAACCGAATGTAGCTTTTTAAATTTTTGAGGGGATAGACTCTTCATATTCATCATAAAATGTTCGCTATTCATCGAATTAAATGGGTAGTGGAACAGGGCTATCGAATGGTTAGTCCATCATAAAGTGGTAAATTACGGAAAATAATAATAATAGTTATGATTGGGAAAAAGTGCCTTTTAACTACTTTTTCAGCCTTCCGTCCCTTCGTTTAAACGGTCAGACTGTAAATAAAACTGGGAAGCCAACTTTTTCATTCATATTGAGCGATGCAGCATTGATGTGGGACCGTCGAAATCCAGACAAAACATTCCCAGACTTGTCTGCCTAAGTTCGAAGTAAACACACTAACAACACACTCATGAAAAATCTTGGCTTAAGAATATACCACGTTAGATTCTATTCATCATTACCCACAATCTTCTATGATTAAAGTTCTTACTTTAACGGTGCTTTCACATGATAATATAGAAGCGGTAAACTGATGCGTCAAACTCCGTACGCATGTTATTGTAGGTACACCTATTGTAACTTTAATAATCTATTCAGGGCCAGAATTTTATTTGCACGCTAACAAAAAAGAATCACATGAAGGCGTATTTTATATTTTCACTGAATCGACAGATTAAAAGAGTATTTCGTCAAGAAGGAATGCAAAGCTGATATTCGTTTAAACATTTGAGTTGAGGTCGGCAATCTGAACTGATTCTGCGGCTCCAACAAAATTTTCAAGACCTCTGGTAAGGGCAAGGTTGTTTCAGTCGCAATAGGACCAACCGAAGATGGCAATGTGGCGAGATCTGGGTGAGTCAGACAAGAAGGGCCGGTCTTCCCCACCCAGCCGCAAGTGGCGGACGTTAATTGGCTTGTTTTTGTGTGCCTGTACGCGGGATTGCAATGACGGCAACTATTATCCGCACCACACGCATGTGATAGCACACATCACAGCCTGCCAGGGATCCAATCACTGCACTCCCTCTAGTCGTCCAAGTACCGTGAATGCCAGCCTCCACGCTTCCCATTGGTCAGTTTGGTCGATTGCAAGCCCACAAACACACGGATACTTACATGCACACAGCCCGTGAATTGGTATCGAGAGAGGAGGAAGAAGGAGTGGTTTTCTGTGTCCACTCTTTTGTGGGAATTTGAAATTTTCTTTTCCTCCTCGTTCTCTTTCGATCTAACATGTCTGCAGGAGCTGCGGTGATGAATGTTCGTCAGAGCAACAAGGACACCCAAGTCCTCAAGGTCGGTGGGGAGATGTTTGATCAGGAGGGTCATCGTGTTGATGTCACCGTCTGGTTTCGTCATCGTAATGAAGCACTCTATTGTGAGTCACTTCTCCAGCCTCCCCTTCATATCTCCACCCCTCATTTCTATTGGCTGGTTCGTCGTTGGGTTGTGATAATGGTCATGGGTACTCACGCTAAAGAACATTCTAAGATTCAGACGAACCATTTATTATCGTATGGGAGGAGAAAGCAATAATGTTTCAGAAACTAAGACGATCCTTTATTTTTTGATGCCTATCTGCAGAATAATTTGAAAGCTTTTTTCAAAACAAATGCAAGCTGACTAATGTTTTACTTGGTTGTAAGCACAGCCTTAACGGTTAGATCTTTAATATTCTTAAAGACATTGAGCAAAGATGAGCTCAGCACCGGTTCTATGCCAAAGTCACTGCTTTATGTGAGGGTTAACCTCCAAAACGAACGCACCTCTTTTAAATGTCTCAAAAAGTGTCATCCTTTAAGATTCGGTTAAACCGTCGGTGAAATAGCTAATTTGGAATTAGGTTGTCCACAATTATAAAAGATTGGGCAAACATATTAGTTTGGCAGTCTTTAAAATAGCACGTAAAGTTACTTTTTCCTAACTATGCTGGCTCCTTTCAACACTGCCGATCGGTAACAGAATGGGTTGCATTTTCAGCGAAAATAAGTCATTTTACCAGTGCTTGATATCGCATTTTACAGCCATCTTCAGAGCATTTTAAATAGACAATAGGTAAGCTCAAGCGCTCCTGCGGCCGTTATCTAGGCCAATTCGCAGGCCAATGGGTTTGTCACATAAAGGCTATTTGCTGGGTGAAGTCTATCTGTCTAGGTCATAGTAAGGCCAAACTCAATTAAAAGGCATTACCTAAAAGGCATAGCTCTTCGATATCGTTGAAAAGTTCACGCATTTAAAGATCCTTTCGATTAGCGTTCATGGCAGCAGTACACGGAATTGGCAGAGGGTTTGGTTTTTGACCACGATAGGTACCATACTACGGAATCTTGTTTTCAGTCTTCATTTATGCACAACTTCCAGCCCTTATTAATTTTTATGAAATAGATGTGAATATGACAGTTAATTCACACCAATGTCATTGGCTACCTCACTTAAACAACAAAATGTTCTGTTAGCCTGGATTTTTCTAGTAGCATTTTCACAGAACGCAGACCGATGCTGAATCGCATGTATGAAAATGGCAGTGTTGACCGCTAGGACTACGACTACTACTACCATCGCTACCTCTGCTGGCATTCTCATCATCCAATGCACGCGAGGTTTACATTTGACCTCATTAAAAAGCGGTGTGCAACCTTGGCAAGTTTTCTGTCCCGAGTTGATTGGCCAGGGATGTACGCTATTCTTGATTAACCCAAAGATCTGGCTACTGTTTTTTACTGGATATCAGATTTTCAAATATAATTAGGTTAAGGTGCAAGATGCCTTTTTCCGACTAAGATGATGCTAATCACGATGGCACCTTAATTTTCGGAATGTTAATTCGATACTTTCTCTTTTAAATGGGAATCCATTCAACCTACTAAAATATTTTCTTTTTATACTACTTCGTCATATTCCGAATTGTCTGCGGCAAGATTTCGTTTTTAATGCCAATTTTTGGGGTATTTTTTAACCAAAAGGTTAAACTTGGTTTTTGAACAAAGTCAAAGTGATTTCTGACCTGCAAACTCATTATTGAAACAAGCAAAGTTAATCAGGATAATGGGGCTATTGATTCCATTTAGCGCCATGGAAAAGCAAGGAAATAGAAGTACATTGATTACACGGATTCCAAGGTTCATGAATCACCTATTTCTAAGGGAATATTGGTGGTAACGCTACGCCATAGTCTAGCCACGACAACCAAAACATTTTATGATTAGTCCCAATTCCATTATTACTCCCCTTGCTGGAGTCATGGACTTTATTGGCTTCGGTTTTGTTGCAAATCTGTAGTAAATGGATGATATGGAGTTCGATGTGACAAAAGACGGAGATAGGAATGTATAGATAAGCCATGCCATCAGACATGAATGCACTCGATTTCAAGGTGAATTGCAATGTTAGTAGTCCACTGGAGATGTATCAATCAAACCTCTGCGGAGGCATACGCACCCACATCCACCCACGCACCTAAAGGGATGGGAAAGGTAAAACTAAAAGTGGGCTTACATGTTCTTCCCCGTGGTGGTGGTGTCGATGATTGCAATAACCCTCCCATTCGTTTGACACAGTTGACTTTGCCTCCATCCACCCACTCACTAGAGTAGCAATGCACGACGCTACACAACATCGCAGTCATCCTATTTTCTGTGCGCCTAGTTATCAGCACTACTAATCATCTGTACTGGCATGATCGGTAGTGTTGATGGTCATAATGCCAGCTTTGCCGTCTTTTCTTGTAATCAGTTCCGTAGTAAAATAAGTCCACTAAGAGGACATTCAATCAATGCAAAATTTCCAACTTTTTTGTCTTTTCAAACGGATATTCATGTGAAAATGGCAATAGGATCTTGTTCTTGTACGAAGACGACAGGCATCGGAAATGAGGGTTATTCTGTTCTGAAATTTTCAAAAAGATTCTATGTGTGTTTTGATTGAGACGCTTAAGTCTAGTCAACTAAAGTGATATATCTCGGGTATTGCTGGCATTATTTGGAATATTGACCTACTTAAAATACACATGTGATGCTGCCACCTTTTATGTGTGATGTCCCCATTTTATTTTCTGTATTTGTAGGCCACACATTTGTGGCATACAATCTTTACCAATTTGATGACGATCATTTGTATAAGTCGTGCCGCAAATAGATTGTCTCGGTTTGAAATACAATGGGGCGATATAGGATGTTCTTGGTATGAGGAAAGTTACCAAATTTTTATTTTTTAGTTAAGAGTTGTTCTGATTAAAAATTACACACTTGGTGTCAAACTAGAAAAATAGGCCATATGAACTGTGATGGTCGATTTTCTTTGAATACTCTGACAATCAAGGTGTTGGAAAAAACCATCGGATTCTGTAGAAATCTAGAAGCCAATTTTGCTTCAAATTGAACAAGCGCAAAATGTCTGTAAATGAAAAAATATGTGCGATTTCTTTGGGAAGTTAATAGATATCGTCTAGGAATGTTAAAATAATCGTTTTAGTTCCCCTTACTTTACTTGGTCTCCTGTAAACATTTTAAAGCATAAGTACGAAAATTGGAATTTTGCTGCCTGCTTTGAGACCTCTTAATATTTTTGCACTTGTTCACAGTTGTTTTGCGGCAATGGTCGATGAAACGCCAATATTCGGATTTTTTCTTGCAATCAAACCTATCGGAACATAAATTATCCTAAGGAAATCCCATCTCTGTCACTAATTACCGCCAATTTTCATTAAACATCCATTTAAAAATTGAAGTTTCTGATTTCATCAAACGAGTAGTCTCCATCATCATTTTTCGTCAAAAAGTAGTGTCTGAACCTCTTGAATGGTGCGATTTGGTGATCGTATGCACTTGTTGCGAAACATCTAGTAAATTCCGTGCTTATGGGTAGTCATTTCGAGTGTCTCAACGTATGCTATCTTTTTAAGTGACATTGGTTCTAGACAGACGTCTCGTTTCTGTGTATTTTCAATGTGTTTAGCATAATAGCTCTGGAGAGAATCTCGGCGTGTATATGTTATTGATGGTCGGATGTGTTGATAACTGAATTGCTAAGATTCGATTTCCCTCGTGTAGGTTGTAGCCTAAACGTACTCATGGAGATTTCAGTTAATGAAAGTGGGTATCAAAGGTATGTGAAATTTTGGGGCTGATTTAGATCCATGGTGAACACTAATTTAATAAGCTGCCGTGTGTGAAGACATGGTGCACCTTCGACCATGCACTTCAAAAGGAAAACGAATTTTAAGTGTTGTAAATCCTACTTTAGCATAAGTAAAATTTTGTCGTAACAGTTTGTAAAACTACCATTTCTGTTTTCTTTAGACTTTCTTTGTCTCCCCACTTTCCTAATGCATAAGTCAACTGCATTTCGTGCACACAAATCCATATAAACCGCAATTACACAAAACGCATGAAGGACAATGAAATTGATGTAGAATGGTCTTAATCTGAGGAAAACCATATTTCATTTTGATGAATTTTGACTTTCAGTTGATTTAGTAAGTAAATTAATGACGCTTGGCATCATGTTGGAATGATAGAGCAACTGACGGTCGATTTTTCCTGGAGATCCTTCCATAGAATGTGTTAAAACACATTAAACTTCCAGGGCGAATCTTCATTTGAATGGTTTTTTATTTCGGTGCGGTTTTTAAAAACTTTTTAAGCGTAACCTTAGAGTAAATGGCTGAATAAAAGCTTTGTTTTCTGAATTCTTAGGTGAATGAACGGCTGCGTTGGTTGAAATGTCAAGGTTTTACGCCTTGTGGTTAAGTCTAGGGTGATTAAATTATTTGTTGACTAAATAAGCGGTTGTAGAGCATGAATATTTAGGCATGCAGCAGAATATAAATTCAAAAATAACTAGGAAGAAGAGGACAGTTGTGAATCTTATGGATAAATCACCTCGCCTCATTGGTCCAAAACGCATTTTAAATCAGGAAGCATCTAAAAATGACTGGATGTTTTTCTTATTTGGATTGTTCTCATTTATTTCACTTTCCTGCAATAGGTGAAATTAATGTTTTAGTTACTTAATTATCTAGGTTTTATTTAAGGAAAGCAAATTAATATTGGAAAAGAGTGTCTCATTCTAACATAGTTTCACTACACTTTGAAGGCTAATTTTCGGGCAATTTTAAGAGGGCAAACTTTACTGCCTCCACTTCGTGCGGGTTGGTGGTCAAAACGCCAATATTCTATTTCCTTCACAAGATTCATCGTAATTGAGTTCTGCTTTGGCATAAAAAATCGTCACATGGCATGAATAATGAAGGCGTTTTGCACTTAAATTGAACACAAATTAAGGCGAAATTATCACATAAAGACCCTTAGACCCTGGGGTTACTTCAGCACCAAAGGTCTTGATCACATCAATGGAATACATTATCATGTTTTTCTCGTTCAAATTACATTTTGTATTTCTGTTAGTCCAAATAACTTAATTCCCCCCTCGTTTAGTGCGCTGCTACTTTTTCGGTCAAGAAACGTACTAATTCATGCAGAACTGGAATAATTTGCCTTTTTAGATGTTATGCGCTTGGCACGATAATTTCAGGACAAACTCCAGGAAAAACCTCTTTTGCCCTTTTATTATCCTCTGGTTGATAAAAGCGAAAAAAGTTTTGATACACCTTGTAAGCTAACTCCGGTGGGAATTTAATAATGAAAAAATCCTCATATAAGTATGTTTTATTGAAACAACTTACGAGTATTCTACGACAAAATGGAAATGCGGAAAGAGACATCATTGAATTTCCCCTCGAAATTGCGCAATTAAGTAGGCCCTCTGGAATACTGCGGAATCTACCCCTATCTTGCAGAGTTGTGATTTTCAGTAGTAAACCATTATGGCATTTCACACATTCCATTTTACCCTTTAAGAACTTATTTATGCTCCATTGAATCATAGAACATTTAGAAATATGATAAATACCCATTTTTCCCTAACAGTCGAATGCACTCGTAACGAAGGAATGAAAATTATACCGGGGAACATGGGAAATCCATTGTATGCTTAAAGTGCAAAATTCGTAATAAAGGGAGCTGTTTGAAAAGTTACCGACCTCATTGACTAAATATTCTTAACTTGCATTATTCCCAGTGTGACAACTTTTTCGATGTTATAGGTGAGTGCATGGACATCCAACATCCTCAATTAGCTTTGCTATTGAAATTTCACTTTCGTGACTACTTTAACAAATCTTTTTAACCTATGCAGAGTTCTGCTTTCGTCATTTCCGAACATTCCAACCCACTCCTAGAGGACATAACCACAAAATAAAAATTCGTCTCTGTGCAGTACACACAAACATTGTCAGCGACACATCTTCCGCCTACAAAAGTACATGACGTAAAGCAGTTAACGGGTAAATTTAGTAGCTATCTTTTGGATTTGTTTAATTCGTTCAGATAAGAAATTTATGTGTCCAGGATAAACACTCCCTTCCACACTATCCATCCTACAGTAAGACGCCGCTCCATCATTATTAATTCATGCTATTTATGGGTTTTGGATCCATCTTCACTCCATATGGTAGATCCATTCTTTCAAGCAGAATAGGTCAGTCGAAAAGTTCAGACCTGATTAATTTGTTGCATAACATCTAGAAAACATCTACAAAAGTGGCCATATTAACAGTAGTTAGACCATTCGCTCCCAAGATTTTGAAGGAACATTGATCACTACAACCAAAATATCTGTTTCTCAAATGGTGCTACTTGTCACTAATTTTCTGATCAATTTTGTTGTTACTCAAAATCCAAGGAAAGGTTACTTTGCTCCTCGACTCAACAACCCTCTCACCTTATTTTATTATTTTAAACTCGTCTGCACACAATTTGGTGTTCGTAGCTATTGTTAAATGGGTAAAGAGCATGTGTCTTGTGAGTGTAACTTCGGACCCAGGTAATGAACTTGGGATGTCACGGGTATATACGAGGCTTATGGTGAGATTATCAACGTTAAAGGTTAGTCTTTGTGATATTGGTACCTTCCCTTAAATCGACCACACAGCAAACAAGAAAGCCATTCAAATCATTTTCCCAAATTTATGAATAAAAAAGTGTCCCCGAAGATATTACTTAGTCTTTGGAAGGAATGAAACGAATTCATTTACTTCTCATCTTGTTTTAAGGTTTTATTGTAATGAGCACTGACAAAGTTAAACAGCATCTTCACAATTGCCAGCTGTTTAGTAGCAGAGATGCAAGCCGATAATTGAATGGGTGAGCTCCATCCCATTTTATTTTTTTCAATAATAGTTCAGATGCACCCCAGTAACCAACTTACCCCTTAAGATGGACCCGTGGTAAAAGGTTAGGTGTATTTTTTGCAACCATATCTCTGTGAAATGAATTTTCATAGGGGAAGAGAAGAATATGTGGTATGGCTGATGCTTCTTTCATTACAAAAGAATGAAGCTCTTTGTTCGATTCTACTTGTCTTAATGTAATCTAATCAAGGATGGCACTTAAAAACACATCCTTATTTTTGCGATCAAATACTTGGATTAGAAAATGCTGAACGTCTTTAAGCTAAAAATTGTTGCAAATTTATGAGTCACCTTTATTTGGACTTTGTTATCTTTCTCAATTAAATAATCAGTCACTCGATCATTGAACACTGAGACTGTTTCTGGAAATCCCGCGGGATGTTTAAAATCCTATATTTTGTTCTTTTTTATTGAATTATGGTGTGTATGCATTTCGTTTTCAACTTTTCACTCCTTAGTCGTTTCAATTTGTCACGGATTCTGATTTGTTAAGTGATAAATATAAAAATAGCACAAATTTCAACAGTGATTTTTCAAAGCAATTTTAAAAACAGTTTCACAAAATTCTGGCAACCTATTTTCACTCGGCTTGAAACATCACGTGAATGCAGGAATGAATGAATGGGCACATATATATATCTATGTACATGCATATATATGTGCTAGTAACGCCCAATTTTCTTACCTGAACTTACACTTCACATATGCGTGACTTACTCGGTTAAAAGGTTATGAATCGAAGTAGAAAGAGAAAGGAGGAGAAAATTAAGCGGTGCTTCCAGTTTGAACAATGAAACATAGGACTCTACATGTCAACAGCTGCCTTTCTTTCCAATTAATCGCCAAAATTTTTGACGCACTTTATCACAAAAGGCCACACATACGTTACGGAAATATGGGAATCAAACATTATTCAACCCGTTCTTGTTTCATTTATCCTGTAAATTGACTGAAATATTTCGCCCCTATATTAATTCTCATACCACCAGTGTCGCATATCTGTGCTACTCCAATTTTATCTCCCAAGGTTAGTTGCATCGGATCGTGTTCAAACCAAACTAGCTGGATTTGGATCCAAGAATGAAGGCATAGGATGCTTTCGATCGGTGAACGATTACGAATGCTTACTTTTCGAGCAATATTTAGCGTGCTCGTTTCCAGTAGTCGTGTCAGACTCGGATGGTCGGTTTGCCTTGGTGACCCCAATGATGAGCTCGCTAAAGGAGGGAATCCCAGAAACAGCAGTTTCTCGTCCTAAAATTGTTTATAATCTAGCATTATTAAAAATATAACTAAACATGAACTAGCGATATAAAAATTCTTTTTTGGAAAAAGTGACATTTGAACACAATACATTTTTGGGATTTGTTTTGTCTTGCAACGTAAGAATGACCTATTTCGATGAAAGGAGTAATTCAGAAATTCTATAGTTATTGATTAAAAATTTTGTTTTACTAAATGCTCACTTCATCCTATATACTCCGTTTAAGAATTCAAAGCAATTACAGGAATAACCAATTCGTTTGTTTAAGTCGTTTCCGTCACCTTCCATATTTTCACCGTGTTTTAAAAGCATTGAAAATTCGCTTGTTAAAACGTGTGCAAAATGATCATAACTACTTGATGATGGAAGCATTTTTAAATTATCTGGCTATTTCATTGCATTAACC
>NW_020170563.1:68815-89693 GCF_000524195.1 Echinococcus granulosus | reverse complement strand
GAATCTCCTCCCCTAACTTTTCCTTTCCAAGAGATAATCAAGCGTCTCTGAACGATTGTTCCTTGTAAGTTCTCTTTCCTTCGTGGGCCTTGCGGTGTGATGCATCCAAGTCGTTCATGATTGGTAAGCCATGATGATTGCGATCAGCCCCGTTGTGAGTAAATAAATGTGGTTTAAATGTGGAAAGCACTGTTTCCCATGTACTTTTGTTACTCTGCTAAGAGAAATAAGCCCAAATTAATGAATGAAAAGGCCTCTATAATACTCTAAGGTGTTTTTCCTTAATCTAAGTTTAATATATCGAATACGTAACGGAGCCAAATCGTCATTTCGAATCACTATTAATATTAACAAGGTGGCAAGGCGTTTATAAAGAGAGGTAGACTTGTCAAAGAACCTGTGATTCAAAAGTTCTTTTTCCCATACCCCATTTGGGTGAATTTTTTAATGTGTAGGTTATTAAATATGTAATAATTTCTCAGATTTCCAATGCAAAAGCGGCATCCGTTACATAGCTTAGGTAGTATAAGGTTATTCCGCGACATTAAATCTGCTTATGCTCCATCTACAATGGTATGGAGTTCTCTTAATGCCATTACGTGATGGGACGTTCCTCTTGAGTGTGTGGGTTTTTTTATTAACCTTAAATTACATCACTCGTCAATTATCCTTCGAGAAGAGATAGAATAGCTTATGTCTATTTCACTATTTGATTTCGTTTAACCTCTGGAGAACATATTATCTGATGTGTAAAGTCAGGTAAGGAAATTTGGACGTCACACGTATATGACGCTGGTAACGCACTTGTTAGAAGTCATTTCCAAAACTTGGAGATTGATGACTCTGACCTTGCTTTAAAAAGAATTCCTGAAATTGGGGATAGTTCCAGTTAGATACTTATCATTTAAGATAAAACAAACGCATCTTTTCTTAAAAGTAAATGAAAACAGTGCTGTATCAAATGCCGGAGTTTCCGACCCATTTTAGTGGAACGAGTGCTTATTAGTTTGCACAACTAGGTTTTTGATTTCCATTCCGATCTATTCGACTGATCGCCCTTTCATCGAATTAGATTTTTGTTTTGTGGAATTTGCATAATCACGAGTGGGACTGCTTAATGACATAGAACTTTAACGATATTCCACTTGATCAATGATGCAAATATCCAGTCCTGGACATTATTTGATTAAATACATAACAAATACTTGTTTAACCTCACACTGAAGTTAGACCAATAGAACTTATAGAGGTTCAAGTAATTACATCGTTTCAAGTTAGAAAATGCATTCGATTTTAATGTTGCGATCGTATGCCTGCGGTGGTACGCATCTTATCTGAACAGGAGACATCCATCTTCTTTTGCGAACCTAACCATCGCCGGTGCCAAAATGTGTACTTCCATGTTTTCTTCGACTGCTTAGATCAAATCAAATCAGATTGCTTAATGGCCATTGGCACCATTAACATTGGCATTTGTGAAGTGCAGCACATAGCCTTCGTTTGGGGGAGGATATGCCATTGCTACAACTTCCTCCACCTTGTGTACTTTTATCAACACACCATGGGAAAATTGACCTTGGAAAGTACATTCCACCGCGACCGCAACTTTCAGCTGACGAGATGCGTGAAAGATGGTGAAAAAGTGCGACCTCGATGCAAATCAATTTTTTTCGAATTACCATTACTGCTACCCGCGACCAAGTTTCGAAATAAAGTAGCTACTGAATTCCTCAACTCTTTAATGGCAGTAGTATAACCAAAGTAGCCACTTTCAAAGTGGAGCACTACTTCCACTTTCTACGCAGCAAACGTCTACGATTTACTGGGGTAGCGAAAACTAAAAAATCCGAAAGGGCTTACGCTCTGAATAAAAACAAATAAATAAATAGAACTCAGTTAATAAGATAGTTAAGTTGTGAATAACACTCAGTAAAATAACGCAGACTTCGTCTCATTTGAAGTAAAGATTAGACGATTTTGGCGCGACTCTACTGCTTATCCACATATTTGGGTGGCGAATTGTTAGTGAGATTTTTCCTTCCCAAAAACCTGACCATTCTCTACGCCACTTTTCACTTAGATCACAATTTTTAGTGGGAGACGTCAAAGAGGGGTTCGCCTTGTCTTGGTAGCTAAAATTAGCCTTCATGAATGTCCTTAAATGCCATCTGGCACTTCATTCACATTTATGTAAATACCATTTTTTAAGAGTTATTGAGAAATCCAATGCTCCGCTCTGAAAGACTACTCTACATCTCAACAGTTTTTATTTGAATAATAATAATAAATAATAATAATATCATCTGACTGAAAAGAAGGATCCATAGTAGTTAATGCAAGTAACAATCACTACAAATACTCGGATAACCTTATCCAACTTTATTTACTTCAAATATGTGTCTAGTACCATAGAAACAGACATGATCCAATAAAACATGAACAGAAATTATTTCTGATGAGGCTTTCTATGTTTAAAATAAATATGGACTCTAAGATTTACTAATCATATTGTTGAGGAAGAATTGTAAAAAATTTTTCGAGTTTACTTCATTACTGTGCGCCATAATGATGCCTGAAACTCTCGTGAAGTTAGCTTTATTACAGGTGTTATAACTCATGTCTGGCACTGACTATTCCAAATATATCAATGTATAAACATCTGCCAGCATGTCAACATTCTTTGAAGTGACCTGTTTTCGAGGCATTATCATAGTCATCATATCGCCGTAAAAACAAAGAAATTTGCTGTCAAAGCAACAATTAATTAGGGAATTCGCTAATGTATTTTGCCTCCACTGCCTCCAATTTAGATCCCCACATAACCCATCCAGTTTGACGTTGACAACTTACGCGAAAAAAGCGCGCTACTTTTGCTAGTAAGTAGGCGGTGTTGCTGTGCACATGCTAGCATGGCATAAAGAGCAAGGCGACCCTATGCATACACATACGCTCACTATTTACGATCCACCCTGTGGCCTCTCCTTGAAACTTCAATTTACAACACAATTTCATACTCATGCATAACTACGCTAACATACACGCGACGAAACCGAGAAAAGGTTTGGACAAATTTTACACATACTGGATGACTGCATATCGATTTGAGTAACTTAGAATATCGATTGCTAATTTCCTACGAATGAAAAGAACATGATTGTGAACAACATTGTGGAAAGGAACGACTTCAGCAGCAGGTCAATTGAATGTGTGTGCATGGACAGTTGCAATTGGCCAATTAAAAGTATGCGCGCGTGGGCGCAGTCACAATAAACACCCACACACACACAAGCACATCCAGTTTTATTTCGCGGAATATGTTCGAGGTGCGTCAAGGCACCGAAGCCTCTGTAAGGGAACATGCATGGCCATATTCCAGAGGACCCACGTATCGATTTCAAGTAATCGATCATGTGAGGAATGCTGCTCCTCATGACGCATCGTCTTCAACAGAGAAGACGGACTTGGAGACACGGATTTGGAGGCTGTGCGCCAGCCTTCAGAGCGTTCTGGAGCGGTCTAGAACGAAGAAGAGGTGGAGTAGGAGGGATAAAATCTTTCCTACATATACAACTTGCTGTCAATGCTTTTTTCAACCCTATGAACAGGATGTTTCTAGGGCTGATATGTGTGAGCTTTGAAGCAGTCCCTTAACCTCTACAAAGCCTTGTTTATGTCTGACTTCAGTGCTTTGGTTTATTCTTTTTGTAGATCTCGATAGTGGAGGAAATTTGCACGGGCCGCTGGATTTGAAGCATTCTTCCAAGTTGGATGGAATGAGGAAGTCCGGTGGCAGTTTCATCAAGAGGTCGTGGGTTGAAGGACAGCGATCACAGTCTTCCACAAGATCAGAAGGCAGGTTTAAAAGTCCTGGCTTTTCGGGCAGCATTCGTACTCACATACGCCACCTTAACTCAATCGCCTACAATGTTTAGTGGTAAACATTTATACCAATGTTCTATCATTGTCATATTCGAGCAGGATAAAGTAAAACTGGAATGTAGATTTAGGGTTCTACATGCGAGTGCTTGTCAAAATTTATTTGGCTTTGTGCTACACATTTCTGCTCTTTTTCTAGTTTCAAATGTTTTTGTAGACACTCGTGCTATTATTGCCATTATTTATGAGTTTCCGACTGTTAACTACCAACTGGCAAACGCCATCAGAACGAAACCATGGTTGTTTGGTTTTCTGCACCGGTATGAGATGGAGAAAAGAATATGGGCACTTATTCAATTTCTATACCCACTTATCGCTCACACACATGGCACATCGCTGTCTCTGTGCGGCCAGAGTAAATGTCAGTATATGAAATGAAAATGTGATCAGAGTGAGGAAAATAAAGGTGCTAGACGAAGGGAAATCTCTGGTTTAAATGTCAGCGGAAATTTTGGCCAAAACTTAAAAGAGTGGATTTTTCTATGCTGCTAATCCTGAGGTGTCATACTATTCATCTGGGTGAACTTCTGCCCGAGTCATTGAATCCCTGGCATCGAAGTAGAGGAAACTACCCTTTCTGCAAGAAAGCTATGCTAATTTTGACTTCACTGCCAAAGTATGTGCACTTTCAGAGTGATATGCATCGTTTAATCAGTGGTCAGCAATCAACCGTGTTTTCTTGGACTCTATCGTAGATTAAGCAGTAATATCGAAGGTGGCTGATGATAGATTTTAGCAAATTTGGGGCATACATATTTGACCTTCTGCATCTTCTTCAAATTCGACTAACTCATGATTGTTTGAGTGAATAAAATGTAAATAAATGTTATTGCTAATAGCCCTCACAACAAAGTTTGGAGGACACCTGTTAGTGGCGATAAGGTATAGATGTTGCTCAGCTAGGGTAAGTTTTATCATAAAATATAACTTTTCAATCGCATTTTTCGATAATCGAATTTTAAACTGGAGCTATTTATATTGAATTTTCAATCGTCATCGAACGATCAAGGAGAATACTTTGTAATTTACAATCTATATGAGGTAACTACACTATACTAAAAATAACTTCATTTCCTTTAACCTATTTTAATTAACTGTTGGAGTCTTCAAGCAAACATTTGGATAGTGGTAGTGGAAAGCTGTCTTATATCTCGAACCGGTTCAATAAAACAGCTTCATTTAATAATAATACATAAAATTGCTAAATATACCTTATTTCTTTTAAAAATCTTGTTTATTCTCCCAAAATCCCAATTATGAAATAAAACTGCTTGTTGAAAATGAATCATATAAGCTTTACAGTAGCAGGATGACCCACTGGCGCACATCTGTCATATTGGCAAATATTTTGCCGATATCTGGCATCACTTGACATCGACTGTTACCAGTTTTGGGTTCCAGGTAAGTTAATGCTTACGCATAATTTCTCAAACATTTGGAATAAAGTAGTAAATATTAGCCCTTATTCGAAAAAGAATTTTGAACAAACACAAAGCCAGTTATTAAAAGTTACTTTTAATTATATTTCCATATTGATTGTGCCCGGGATAGTTTCTCTTTGAAGCCATAAACTAGGTTCTGCAGTGTAAAATTTATGATTCAGTGATTCTAGCTAAGCAGTCTTGGCATTTGCTGCAATACCAGGAATAGGATCAAACATCCACCCACCCAAATAACCCCAGTCCAACCAATCATGTTGCTCGTATTCCTCCCTCTTCAAGGACATTGGCAACGCCCAAAATAGCAGCTATTTTGCAGATCTGTGGGGAAAAGGAGGTGGCAGGCAACCTTCCACTGTACACTGCCAATAATGTAATGTCACATTGGGTTTTGGGCCCTTTTCCCCACCTCTGTACCCGCGTGTGCCAGGTTCTTGGTTTTGTACTTAGACTCGAGGGGATGGATGTTATTAGGGCGTTGGCACTCGGACGCGGGAGCCTTGAAAGGTTCCTTATATACGAAATCACCACTGTTTGCTGATATTTTGAGGGCTGTTGGTAATTAGGTTTGGGTTGATACAAGGGAATGTTAATTAATAAAATTGTTGTGAACATTGTAAAAGGACTGCACGCAATTTTTATTTAGTTTCTATTCCTGTTTAGACAAATCACCCAATTTGACTATGATATTTCTGGTCTGACCTAGTATCAAATGCCTTCCCAATGTCTCTAACCCTGGCAACTCAAGAGAGTCCCAACGCTAGGAGTGATGCAGCAGTGAAAGTTGTTGACAATCCATCCCTGGGTCATGCAAAGTGTATGATAAGGAGCAGTTCCACTGAAACATTTCCGACCATCCCCAAGTAAAATCCATCGTTTCAATTTATGAATTTTTAATTATCACACAGTTGGATGTCAGATTTTGGAGACTTAAGGGTGCGAAACATTTTTTTCTAGTTTAAAACTAAATGATCCTGTGAAAGTCAAATAGTAGTGCCAAGAGCAACGTCTATTCGTTGTCAAACTTCTCATGGTGGACTTGAAAATGGAATGGAATTTAGTTGTTTTGTTAAATTTTAGCTGTGATTAAATTATGTGAGTCGACTATCATAACCTTGGTAATTTGTAACGCTTTAAACCATTAAACATGTTCGAATTTTCAACTCTGGAAGCATGTGAATATCCTGGAAACAATTGAGCACTATGGCATAAGGAAATTGATCATGTCAGTCTGGATGTGTTTTACTAATATGAGACCATTAGTTATAAATTTATTTGACCAATTCAAAGGTTACTCAAAACCAAAAATGCAATTATCATCAATCCAAAAGCGTTCTGCATTCACTTTGTCATGCTTTAAATTCGGCCAATCTGTTTCAAACAAACAACGTAGTGATGTCATCGTTAGCATAAAATACTAATGAACATCTGTAACTTATTTGCATCATGTGAGCTCGGATAAAAAGCCGGGGTTTCGGATGTGTGCGACTCAAGTTGCCCTCTAGAATCCATTTCTAGAAGAACATCTAAGTAAACAACTTTATCGATGAAATCATTATTTTTAAGTAAAGTGCAAATCCCAAAAACGTATGGACTACATTGTCGTTTATGATCAAAACTAGCAGCGATAATTAGTCAGATGGATTAAGCCTCAGGTGGAAAGGGATTTTGGGCTGAACAAAGCACCAAATCTGTGCGAATATGTACTTTCTATGGCTTTGTATATTAGGGTCAGTAAAAGGTCATCAATGGTCATCAAAAGTCATCATCAGGTGAACGATCCGGTGGAAGAGTCAGGGGGTAAGCCATAAGAGCGGCCTGCAATATCCAAGGGTGGTATTTGTACCTTGTGATATGAGAGTTGCGAATGCTTGTGGCATGCATATTTTTGAAAATTCAACTCAAATAAGAAAGAGCACATTTATCTTATATGAAGGTCGTGTAGTTGGCATACTTGAACCAACTGCTTAACTGAAGTAAAGCCGTTAAAGGCTCTAAAGTTTCTCACAATTCGGCAAGATACCTAACTGAGGAAAAATGATGGCTCACGGAAAAAAAACGATTTCCCAATAAGTATTAACAAACATGTTGATAGTGTGACTTATTAATGAAGCCCTTCTGGACCATTTCCTGCACGACCTTATCAACAGCTGCAAGAACAAGTGCAGCATATGAGTTTGTTGCTATAAACTGTGAACAAAAAATTACGCTCTATTTTGGGGAGTCGATGCATTGTCCTTTTTGAATCTTCCTTATACCAGTGCCCGTAGCAGCAACGCCCAGACCTAACATTATAACGGAATGATGGGAATGTTTCTACTGCAAGTTGAAAATCAAACATAATGCAGAACATATGGACTAGTATAAGAGTGGCTTGAAATTGCGCGGATAAATTATCCATCTAGTCCTTACACCTTCCCACAAATGAGGTTTACCTGAAGAGATTATCCCATGAAGTAGTTGGCACTTTATTCATTTCCCAAACCCATTTTCCTCCTTCGGCTGGGCTATCTTCGTGTGGGTGTATTCGCAGCTAACAAGAGGGAGAAAGAGCCTTTCTGATAATTAGTGTGGTCGCTTAAAACAGTGGCATTCAGCCCTAGCGCTAAATGGCAAATAGGGCCTTATATCTACGCTTCCAAAGATTGCTATTATTAGTAAGTTTTCGAGGCGCGCAGTTTCGCAGATTTACCACGAAAACCACTCACCTCCGGTAGTCTCTTGAGAAACCAATAACATTAGGGAGAATAAAATGCTATTGAATTACTAGTTTAGCGCCTGATAACGATTAGCTTTTGTTCTCCGGTAGAGTTGAACTTGCAGAATGCGGATAAACACTTCTAACTAATTTTTCGTCGTATTTCGATGACTCATTTATTCGTAGCCAATTATCCTGTTCATATTTGCATGAAGCAACATCAGGTGAGGTAGAGGAGCAGCTATTTTTCAAATATGGGTATTAACCTGAAACCATACGAAGCTTGCACCACTTACTTTTCCAATTACCTTGAGGTCATTTTTAAAACCCTCATGAAGTTAAACGCCTTTCTAGAGATGCGGAAAATTTGAGGCAAGTTGTGGCTGAAAGTTAATTCATTTTGTGCCAATACGGAGTGCAGCTTCTAAATATAGGACAATGCTCCAGCACTTCTGAAACATTTGTCTTCGTACAGGCAATACCACCACTTCTTCTGTGCCGGTTTTCATCAATTGATAGATTTTCTTCACTTTCTTGCCAGTGTATAACATTTTACTGTCAGAATTACCTTTATATTGACTTGAGCTACATCGGAACCAGTCATAAACACAGGATGAAGTGAACCTAGTGGTTTTGTGATATCCCTGATTTTTAGGCACAAATGTGTTTAATACAATATTTTTCATCTCTTCGAAGATGGGACTGATAAGAGACTTCAAAATCTGTACTTCTAAGTTCTTGAATAACTATTAAGTTCTCATTTAAATATTCTTTTCACAATAAATGCAACACTAACGTTTTAAGTATGGTAATAGAATACGCGATATCATCACAAATTTGGTCAACTTCACTGATGCAATGGCATTTTCTTGCAGGAAGGGCTGTGGCATTAAGCGTTTGTCAAAGGGGCCACCTCAAGCTTTTTTTCTACATAAAGAAGTGTACTGAGTATAGCTAATTTATTTCACTTGTCTCGATGCTTCATTCGAATCGCATGGTAGATAAGCTCTCGTTAATGCCGCTAAAATGATGAGATGCTTTGAAATTAGTGGGTCTTAAGGTGTGTCTAATGAGAACTTGGTGTCGCTTTTTTGTTAATCTATCATCTTTCCTTCATCCATTAGCCAATTACCAAACGCTTGATGGTTATCGCTCAAGGACTTACTCGGAGTCCAGAGGTCATGTGAGCGCCGAGATTGATGGGCTATTGGACGATCTCAACCGGATGCGGCATCGCGAGAACCTTAGCAACCGCACGAGCATGACTCGCTGGTCGTCTCTCGGCACAGTTCGTGGCGATGGCGGTAGATACAGCACCACCCTAATCAGACGACATATGAAGCGCGGTCGCGAGCCTGTGGATGTTTACCTCCAGAAACCGGTGGGTAAAGTGGTGCCCTTTTTTAGGTGACTACTTTATTGCTACCCTGTGAGTTTTCGTTAGTAATTGACTGGTGACCTCAATAAGTCAAGTCATAAATTACTACTGAACAATCTTTTAAGTGGAGAATAAATGCGTATGTAATGTTGTTTGGTTAAAAGTATTTCATGAATGAAAAATTCATTCAAGTTTGGAAATACTTTCCAATAAAAGGTGATAGGCTAAGTTATTCGATAATCATATAAAGTAAACACTTACTGTTAAACTCGTGCACCTTTCCACTGGTAAGTTGAGCAGGACACGTCTGCAAACTTTTGTAAGTGTGAACATCAATACATACAGTAGTATTCAACCGACTGCCTTTTCGAATAAGATGTCTCTCATGGTTTTCATGTCCACCCCTCTAGAACCACATATCCATTAACACATATTTTTTTGTGCAAATTGTCAGTCAGTAGTACCTTGTAGAGGTCTTTTAATAAAACTACCCTGTTCTCAATTACTTCAATTATTTACATGAGTAAAGAAGTGTACATTTTTCCACTTATTGGATTTAAAAGGAAACAGTGAGTCATTTTTAGGGTATGAAATATTCTAACTATCCACTAGATAATAATACGTTGAAAGAAGAATGACAGCATGTTAGAAGTTGAAGCAATCAATCAATCGTCATATGAGCTGTGTAACGCTTGAGGTTTCAACTTATTGGATTTTCATTGCAAGACGTCACAGGGTATCACTTTTTTGTCGAAATCTTGGTTCATATCAATTACACTTAATTGCAAACTGCCTTTATCTAGTTTCCATAATGACCGTCACACTATCTGAATTGTTAAATAAGCGCTCATGGAGGGCGTGTCACCAATGGAAAGAAATGCGCACAAAAGGAACGCGCAGAACAGACAGGGTCATATGACCTTACCGCATGCACTCACCACTTATGGCAGCTGAACTTGCCAAATACATCATCTCGGATAAGTGTGCTTACGATAAGAGTGAAACAATTTTTGGTTTTTTGTCAACGCAGCCATTGATTGCTTAAAAATTCAGCCACCCTCAGAACATGTTCAAAACTACCTATTCTCTAAGCTATGAATATCCCAGTTCTAGCAGGAGTTAAAGGATGCACTTAGTATTAATATCACAATGAGAATACACGTTTTTAACGTTGCATAAAAAAGATGCTGCATATTTCGTTTTATGCATGCAACATCACCAAAACGCTACTAGCACTAGTTGAAAATCTGCGTCCATTTTTGCAAAGAAAACCGACTTTCTTTCGTGGAGAATTGTAATTGTGTTCATTTTGGTAGGACGAAAACCCATGGTGAGGACAACCTAGCGTTCAAGTCGTTTTGACATGTTGATTTGAGGCATGCTTTCCAATCGTAGCGATTTTTCTTATTGTTAAATAATTGTTTGCTTGATAGATCTGGTTACGGTTAACAAAGGAAAAAGAGGCCATCTTGTGTCATAGGTCCAATGGGCATGAACAAAACGGTTTTAATATATTCGTTTCAAAGAGTGCATTGTTCCAGACTTTAACAAACCCGAGCCCTAATACCTTCTGGCTGACATTCATTCCAAGAATTGGAACTTTGCAAAGTTACTGTAAATTTTGTTTGGAAGTATTAAATCCGTTGTAAAACAACTCATTTTTTATCCGATTAACAACTCTCGTGTCTTAATTAGGATTAAACTCAACGAGTTTTATGAAGGAGGAGTGCAACATAACGCGAATGTCAAGTAGAGTCTGGAACGAACAGGTGAATGAATGACCGAGTAAACGCATGATTCAGTGGATGGACGTAGAAACGAATAGTTGATCACATTTTACGGATGAATGAATTACGGGTGAATGAATGTATGCAGAAAGTAACAAATAAAATAATGAGTAGATAAAAGGGGAACCAGCATCTGAATGAATAAATAAAAGTGATATGGGAGCTACTGTATTTGTTTAATCGGCAATTAGTAATTGCCCTTATTCTGATTAGCGTTTAACTTCAGGTTAAACAAATATTTAGAAGAGGATTTTATGGTTATACTATGCTAAAATGTCTCGTTTTACATTATGGAATCATGGAATAAAAGAACTTCCTGATATTATTTTCAGTTCAATTGAATGTATTTTTGTTGCGTCACAAAACTTGTTTTGACCTTTTGCTGGAACATATATCAGAAACTGGGCCAGAACTAATTTCAAAACAACAAAGTGTGTTAACACCTGAATAAAATATGAGATTTGACAACTCAAATTTTGGTGATATACTACATCTTTGCATTTGCTTCAGTTATTTTGTTAATTTTTTTGCCATAGATAATTAGCAAGATGACAACGAGGTTCGAAATACTTCGAAGTATGGATTAACGCGAGCACGAATCCCTTTATCTGATAAGTTTGGGAATGAACGTATAGAGTGATTCATTTTATTGTCTGTGTTTAATTTTTTTAGTTGATTTTCTAGTGTAACACCAATTTGAGTCCTTTAATCAAGTGTTTACGTGCACTTTAATACAGTAACGGAGAGGTTTAAACCCATGGAAACGTTAAAATGGCAGCGTCTTCTAAATGTACCATAACGTAGTTTAAGAGCGCTCTGCCACTTCTTTCGTTGTCAGTTGACCTCGAATCTGTCTAAGGTGGATCTACTGTCAGTGGACAACCGCAGCGTTCTCCGTGTCTCTCCGGTCACGCTACAAGAGGAAAATCGAAGCTCTGCTCGCGAACAGCGTCTGATAGATGAGTTGATGGAGACGAGACGCGAGTTACAGCGCACCCGTAGCATGATGTCGGAGGATGGAAAACGGGGCCTTAACTATGGATCTACGCTGAAGGTTCCTATCAACAATGAGGCGTCGAGAAACCACAGTATGAGGTAGTCTTCCACCGCTCCACCGACGAATAATTTGTAAATCAGGGACTAGACATTATGGATCTAATATGTATTCCAGGGGCAAAATTTGTCTACACCTTGATGTTCATTGTTAGGATTAATACACATATCACTCATAGAACTCTTGAAATCCAAAAGATGGTTCATTGGATTTTAGAATAATAATATTTGTTATGAATGTTGGGTGGAAAATTGACCAAATGTGTACCATAATTCCTACATGGTCATGAAACCGGCGTTACTTTTTGGTCAACTTAACTACCATCCAAAAATTGAAAAAGGAATTCAAGTGACTTGTTTTTGACAAGATTTAACACAATCAGTCATTATAACCGAATGAAGAACACGTGTCACGTATTCGTGACGCCGTATTGAAAAAAATTTATTTGAAACCTGTCACTTTTACAAATCAAAAATTTATCGTCAAAGAGCTTTTATAACGGGAAAGCTACTCTATGATAAAGGAAAGTACAAAGTGCTATGTGGTTTTGAGTACGTAATGGGGGAATATTCTCATGTGACACAAACATCTTTTTTCGTAGCTAGGGCTTTATTTTTTTCCAAAAACTAGTTTTTGCATGATGTCCACAATTATGGGTATTTTTATATTTGTAATTCACGAAGTCCACAAACGCAGATAATTAAAACAAAGTAAACCAGCTAAGAGTGGGTTAGTATCATTTTATGGAATAGGCCAGTTAAGAATAATTAGACTATTGTTCTCAATGGCATTAGGGAATCATTTCAAATGCTTTGAATCGCTAGTGAAATGAAGTTTATATTTATCTATGTGGGTTTCATTTGCCAGACTACGAATATTTTGACATATCACTGCTGCGTGGTCACCGTGATAATAATATCCTAATCACCATGCCGGAATATCACTCCTTTGCGATGGCCTTAAAAATATTTTTACAATCTGTTGTTTAATAATACGTTTAAACACCTACCATTCTCCCTACATTTTATGTGGTCCTGTTGACAAACATTACGTCAAAACGGGACTATCCAAAACTGTTAGAACCTGCACAGAATTCCATCCGCTAAAGTTAAAAGGACATAATTAGAACCGCTGCTCAAATTATTTAAAGACGCGACTGGAAATCACGACTTTTTGAATTAATTTAGAGTTCTGTTCGTAGATCGATTTTCAAATATTGACATTTTAAAGACAAATTCACGATTGACACGGTTTAAAACTAATCATTTCATAAAGTAACTATGTAAAAATTCCATCCACGAAAACTACTGGAGATTTTCGTGTTTTGAAGTCATCTGTTTAGTTGATGAAAAAACAAGACTGTGCATGGATGGGTTTGGGGGTATTAAAACAATCCATAGGCGAAAGTGGCTGCCTTTTAAAAATAAGTAATTGTCTATTGATAATTTTCATTTCCCCTTCACCTTTCCTTTCACCACTCCCTGGATAGAGCCAAAGGCAAGTTTGAAATTATCTCTGCATGCATGAAGCTATCGCATGAGCGGAGCTTATATAAATAGTTGCACTTGCGCACCACGATACGAGGCACACGCAATTATCGATCACCACTCTACGCATGTGCATCAGTTCTGTTCACATGCCCTCCATCGAATGCGCACCCTCTCAGTCACTCACACAGGGACACGTACGCACGTATGCGCACGTACATTTGCATTGCACGCGTGCAAGCCATCTCTTCAGTGTGTCGGAGCTCAAGCAAGCAGATCCAGCATACGACGGCGCCAAAAACAGGAGGAAATTAAAAAAAGAAAGAAATAAGGCCATCAAGCGCATTGATAGACAGAGGGCTAACCAACGAATTCATTGGCGTTGAATGCTGACAAGGCAGGGGTAGAGAAGATATGGAGGTCACAGGCACAGACTTTGGCATCCGCGATCCTGATAACATGACCCTCTATCCCGCACCGAATTTCATTCATTCCCCCGAGCGAATTCGGGAACACATGGGAGAGGTACGAACCCCTCCTTTGAGTCGAATGTATCGCTGTGAAGAGACAGTGTCACCTATCAGCCGATGTGTCTCCGGATATTCCAGGGACTATCAGCAGAAGATGTATCGAGGCGGATTTTCCCAAGATCTGCAAGCGTCCACTGAGAACTACGTCTCCAGCACTGGAGGCGCTACTTCACCAAGGAATTTTTCGCTTTCGAGTAGGTCTAGCTCTTGTTTTCAAATTTTATTCTTTATCACAATAAACTTATTGGTAGAATTTGTGCGCCAACCTAATGCCAATTACTCTCTCAGGGGTAGTAGCCATTTGTATCATTTAATATCTGATTTTGCTGGGACCTCTTCATTCACGTCAATTCTGGAAAATGGAAAAGAGGAGGAGCAGAACGCAGTAATGTTTGCGGGATTGATTGCCGTTCCTTTCCTTAACCAGAAGCTAACAAGAAGGCAAATGTACTTTTTCTCATTTTGGAAATGAAGTACAGTGATGCTGACTCACAAATGCTTAATTAAATGGGCATTACTCAACCTCATCGCATAAAGTGCCTGTGTGCGTGCATTTCCGCCTTATCCACGTGTTTCTGCCCCGTGAGAACTTAGGCTGATCATCTGGATCTATGTTTCTGAGATGAATTCATGAAAAATCCAGTCTCCATACTAATCAAATCAGTCACAAAACCTATTGGTTCTTAGATTTACTCTCTGCCGCTTGCGAAATATGTCTTACAAAGCGTATATCAACTAAACTCAAACTTATCACATGAGATTGGATTTTTAGCGACTTTGGATAGCCTTAGCCGCCGCATTTGGGGGGCGTATTTCGCAGTTTTCGGTGGTTTGGATCAGTTAGAGTTCCTTTTGCAACAAAAGGTCAAGGCGCGAATCATTCCTCACAAAGGGCATACTGGTATGGGACATTATTTTACCTAAAAGAGCTCACGTTCTTTTTCATTTTTAGAAGAAATTATCTTAATTCTTACCAGTTGGTAGTTGTTTACTCGGAGAACAGTGAATTCACCAAAGATTTGGCCTGTTTTCTCACGAACATGCTGCTGTCATGCTTTCATTGTTAGCATAGAATCAACTATTAATTCATGTGAAAGTAAACACTTATTGATCACCTTTTTTGACATAGAATGCCATGAAAGTTTCTTTCGTTTAGACAATATAATCCGCGAGGTATTTATCACTTACAGTTAGAATTGAGCCATTCTAGTTTGGCTGCTTCCCATTTTTAATCTTTGCGCCAAAGTACCGATGATTGATGATAGAAGAATCCAAATAAGTGAATTTTATTTATCCACTCAAATCTTTTGTCATATCAGTTATCTTCAAACCTCATTTGTTTTGAATTGCAGAAGACCCACCTAGCATTTTGATTAATTTCAAATGGTTTGTTTGTCTGTTTTATCGTGCCGATGAGGTTTTAAATTGGCATTACACAAAAATTCTTATATGAATGCCTATTTCTTTCTTTCTTTTCCTCTCAAAATGTTGGGGAAATTATGAATCATTTGTATTCAATTTCGCAAGATTCGTGAATCCTTCATTTTCTTTTGATTTCGTATTCCTGTTAACAGTTTTGACTTTACACTTGAAAGAAGGAGCTTTCACAAATATATGTATTTTGAATTGATTTTTTAGAACAAATCAACTTTTATTTGTTTAGAACGCCCTAATCGACTATTTACCTTAATAAATACCTTAGCAACTGACGGTGCCACCGTACACCCGAGTGCAAATGCCCTGCTTCGGGTAAGCGCAGCAACAGAGGTAATTCAACTCTCGACTCAAATAACTCCGAAGCAGCTGTCAATAAACCTACAGACGTGGAGGCAGGGGCCCGTTGCCAAAATGGAGGCATCCGCCGCTAGATGCCTGCTGTAGTTCACTCTCCAGCTAGTGCTGTAAGCGGAGCAGGTTTAGAAGAGGTGTGTTTTTCATTGGGTGACTAGTCTAAGGAAGTACCGTTGCAGAACAATACTTCTAAAAAACCTTACTTTAAATCGGCCTTTGACGGCGCACTAAGACAAGACGTGGTGAACATTTGGCATTATGCTATCACAGCTTCATCTAATGAACATAGTATGAATTCATCCTCAAAATAGTCATTTATGAACTTCGGAAGTCAATCATTTGGCACATATTTCATTTGAAATGACGATTTTCTTGATTCCAAAAGTTCCAGTAAATAAAAAACTGTAAGAAATTGTTTAGAAAGATGGAATGATGTCTTAGTGATGAATTTTTGGTATGTAATGCTGAAATATGGTTGACTCAGATTTGGAATTAACGTATCTGACCTGCCGTCGCCTTATGAAACGCTACTGTTAAGTGTGGTGAATCCCTTTATTTTGATGGATTTTTTATCGTTAATTTAATTAATTAGCGGTGAGAACTAAGGAATGTTTTCTATGGAGGCAAAATCGAAAGACATGTAGAGGAAATAAACATCCTATAGCTTAAGGCCTGTTTCCTAAAAATAACGTTATATTGATAGACGAAAAGTTCGGGACACTGTTGGCCGGCATTTCGTGATAATTGTGTATACCGTTGAAACAAATGTTAAATTGGATGCTGGTGAGATAAGAGATGGCTTCATTTAAACTTGTCCGTTTTCGTATCAGTAGTGGATATAAAATTTGATTCCTTAAATTTCTACATCAAAGGTACCAATACTAGAATGGTATGAGGGAGTTGATTAAATGAATGAATTTGCCCTCTGTATTGGATCCTATTCCTACTGCTTTTTGGTAATGTAGACTTGCCTTTTAGTTTTGTAAAAGCTATGTGGGCCATTTTTCAGTACATCTGTGTCATGCAATATCAGTCTTTTAATAGAGGAGAGAGATGCCCTTGTGGGTGTAAGTTAACGTTGGTCACAATGATAGTGGTGTCCGATGGCTGAAAAGTTCCCATGACTGCACATGACAAAGAAGTGGAGGGTGACATTTCTTTCCAACAGAGACCCCTTAAGCTATGTGATTTTATGATGCAGAGTTGATCTTCATACTTTTCTTCCGCATTTCTTCAGAATAGTGATTTCATGTATGAGGGTCGCACAATTTGTAGCAAATTAATCAAATGAAAAAGTACTTTATTTGGACTAACTTATGTCAGTTTTTAAGTCCAAATTATTACAATGTAAAAGGGGTCAAGCCAAAGGACTCAACGATGCACAAGTCATCTTGATTTCCCTTAATTGAAATCAAATACTTGCCATTATTGTAAAGGGAACTTCATAAATTGATGTTCTTTTTACCACTTTGCTAAGCGTGTGGACAGTGATAAAGCATTTAAAATAGCTTTTAAATCACCTATCTAAATTTTAAAGTTTGTACTAAAATAATGCTTAAAGTGGTTTGCATCAATAATTCCGTTTCCAAACGGGCTCAAAACCCCGACCAAGGTTATCGTGCATAAAATTTACCTTTTTTAGTTTTATCTTGGGCTAGAACGGCTTTTGGTGGCTGATATCAAGCCGTTTGGCCAGGGAATAGGGAGGGACCCGGTGATGAAGAAAGGAAGGAATACCATCTCTTACCCGTCAGAATGCAGAAAATAATCTTGGTAAATAATAAGTCACACGAATTACTGTTCGGTGTCAATGATAGTGATACTTGAGAAAGTGTGTTTACCCCATGATAAAAGTTGCTTTAACTGTACAATAGAATGTAACCTTTTAAAAGGTCTCTTTATTTATGCGAATTGTTGTGATATCTGGTTAGTAACGTGTAGTTAAAGCAGGACTTAATAACAAACATTGCCCTTATAATTACTTAAATCGGAAAACCCAGTAGCCGGGGAAAAACATTTGTGATCAAATGAGATAAAAGTAGTGCGTTTATGGAAATCGATCCTATCCAAATATTGACAGTTCAATAAGTTTTCCAAAACGATCAGGGTTGTTTCTCAAATGAGTTTCATTCGTTTCGAATATGGCGTTTAAAATAGCGAAAAATGTGCCAAGTAAATGCTTGGTGTTGCAAGCATTCTTACTGATGACCCTCTCGTCTACGCTTTGAGTAATGTAGTCCGAGGCGCTTCAATCAGGGAAACCAAAGGCGTAACTTGACTGTGCAAGGTTTCGATCGTCCAGTTCTGGTTTGTACAGGCTGGATGAGAATGGTAGGGCATTGATAAAAAGCGCGTAAAATACCCCTCGATTCAGAAATTGGTAATGTTCACTAAAGTTATATTGAGATCCAAATCCTGCGGAGTAATTTTCCAGCACTTGAGCTGTTTCCTCTTTTTCTCGTGGCGATCGCAGAAATTCTTCCCTAGTGGTGGATCTGATGATCACCTCCAAGGTGGATGTCAACTCGAATAGGTAGATGGTAGCTCCGAAGACGTATATTCACGTTGAACTAGGGTTGTTTTGTCTTTTAGATGGAGCCAGTGACTCTTACACATCCTCCACCCGTTTCAACCATCCAACTTCTCCAACCACAAACATCTCGATGCCCCGGCGTTCCATTCGCGAGACCTCGGTACGAGTGCAGGGTGGACAAGACGACCAGATGGAGTGGTCACGAAGGGAAGAAAGTGTGCGAGAAATGGGCTCAAGCCGTTATCACTCACAGCTCTCCAGCCGTCACTCAGACCACCACCAACATCAATTCCTTAGCTCGCCGCTGCCCCAAATCAATGGCTACTCGCCACTGCCACCACCGATCCCAACACCGACCAGTCCGGGCTCGCAGAGTGTAAAAATTACGCGGAAACCCATCCAGGTGCAGCGAAATGGCGATCAGGAGGTGATCACTACGGAGGAAGTGAAAAAGGAAGATGACGACAGTGAGACTATCATTCACCGACGCACCATTAGACGGAGTGGGTAGTCATCTGTGAGACTTGGATGGACTAGTCTAGAAGTTTGCGCAGTACTTCTCATTTATACGGAGGCCATTTACGCTGAACCAAGACTGTTGAGTTTGCAAAATTGTTTACTTCTAAGAGAAAAAAAACTATTTTTATTTCCAAAGTAGTCCCTTATTGTACTTGTAAAATTTGTCAGCATTTGGCTAATACTTGGCAAGCCTCAATATTAGAAAGATTTGACAGTGGAGTAGCGGTAGCATTCCTTCTCAAAAGCGTGAAATAAAAATTTTCAATTTAACTTGAATACCACTGTCATTAATCAAAGCAGTCTCTGTGTTCCCGGTTGTGCTCCCATGTTCAATATGAGTGTTGTGGAACGGAGCGCAATGATTAGTGTAACAGTGGTCAAATCTACCGCTTCTTGATTTAATCACGTAATTCACATCTAGGCTTATGGCTGCGATGCCAAACATGTCACATGTATGTGACGCCATGGGTGAATGGTCTAAGTATCCTGGGTGTAAAGGTGTGAAGGTAGCATGCGTAGAACTGGTCGAACTTCAAATAGATAGAGATTGAAATTGTAATTTATCACCTTCGGAAAGGTTTAATCACATTTAGTACCATTTGCCCCGACTTAGGCTATTCTCTTCCTCCAGACAGTAAGATGATTTGTATTCCACTAACCTAGATAGACCTTTTCCAGTGTTACCTTTTAAGAAACTGGTAATATGATTAGATCGTACTTTGAGGTGCCCTGATATTCCTTTTTGACACTTTCTGCTAACTCTATGTACAGGGTGTTCCTTCTAAAGCCACTGCTTACTTTACACGTTAGTCCTAATGTAAACCCTATGATTCAAAAGTAATCTAACTTCTGTTACATGTGATTTCTTTAAATCACCTTGAAATGGGAAGATACACTCGGTATAGTTGTAACTTGTTTAAAAATATTCTCACTTTCAGAACGTGTTCCTTCGTCTCATTTGATCTCTCGTGAGAATAACGTCCCGGAGGATTGTGAGTATAGCCGCATTTTGTTGATCCACAGTTAGCAACCCGTTAGATACACTCAGATACATACGTTTTTGCCATTCCAGTTCAGCGAACGTCATCTGTCAGTAGTCAAAGAAGAATCGAGAACTCCAGAAGTAAGCCTTTCTTTTTGGAAAAAAAATGACACGTGAATTCCTTCTGATTTCGAGGGACATGGATTATTCATCGTATGATCAAATGTATACAAATTATAGCCATGTGCATTTAGCTCACACCATTTACTGAAGTTATATATTTTTACCTCTAGTATCAACAAATATTCTTGGTTCTTGGAATGATAGACAACCAAGAAGCATTAATTTCTCACTAGATTACCATTTAGCTTTCAGCTTTTATTTTGTATGAGTGTATCTACAAAACCCTGATAATTGGCAATTTGCAAGGAATGAACACGTCTTACACAACAATGAGGCTTAAGACAAGCCATTGTTCCAATCTTCAAAGCAGTGCGTTTTTTTCAATTCATTGCTAAATATAGCTATTCCTTCCTCGGAATGTTAGCTAATGCTGCTTAAATAAAACCGGGAATTCGATTTCTTGCACGAGTAGAAAGGAGGACTTTTTGTAAGAGAAAAGTAAATTTCTTTTTTGACAGTCCCTCTCTTATTCCATACATTTATCCTCCATCGCTTAAATACCGCCTGGGGGGCTTCGGATTGGAAAGATCTGTCTATAGGGCTGATCCATCCTAGGGGCCT